>NC_057806.1:292816629-292875758 GCF_018294505.1 Triticum aestivum | reverse complement strand
TGGAATATCTCGTTTCGAATGACTAATTATTGCAAGGAAAACACGGGCATGGTAATACATACAGATTCGTTTGCAAATGAAAGAAGATTCGTTTGCATTCTCAAATGTAGGCGCACCAGGCAAACCAGGGTCATGTCGCGGTGGACGTTGCTTCGGTGCCTTAAAGGCAACTGCCTTTGGGTCACTGACATGTGGGCCAGCCACCTGTTGGGCCCATATGTCATGGACACAAAGGCAGGTGCCTTAAGGCACCGAAGCATAGTCCTGTCGGGGTGGTCGCGTGTGTCGGACGGACGCGTAGCACCCAGCCACCCACCCCCTCCCCACCAAAAAAAGGACGACGACAATATAAGTTCGCGCTTCCACGTTTCGGATTGAAATATCTGGCGGCCCCAATACCAGCCCTGCAAAATCTATCTTCTCCACTGTCCCCTTCTGTGCCCAGATTGCTCAAATCCCTAATTCTCCACCAACCCTCGAATCACCCCTTGTCTCGTCTCTTTCCCCACCATTCCCCACCTCTGTGCCAGACGACGATGACGAAGACAACATCGGCCGCCGCAACCGACGTGCCTCACAGACACCGAGTTCCACCGCATCAGGTGCGCTTCACCGACGCCGTCTCCCAGCTCACCGGGGCTACTTCACCGAGCACATCGTCGCACCTCCGCCCCCCAAGGCCGTTGG
Source organism: Triticum aestivum (assembly GCF_018294505.1). Lineage (NCBI taxonomy): Eukaryota > Viridiplantae > Streptophyta > Magnoliopsida > Poales > Poaceae > Triticum > Triticum aestivum. The sequence continues at coordinate 292,875,071 of NC_057806.1, read as the reverse complement.
GGCTTCACCAACGGTCTCGTCCACCGCATCATAGCACTCCGCTGCCACTCAAGATCTGCATCCGTGCGCGGCTAGCCAACACTAGCGCATCACCCTCAACGGCTCTGAAGTGACCCACACTCTAGCTAGGCGAGCTTGCCCAAACGCCGGCCTGAACTAGGTATCCACACATCACTCCCTTGTGCACTGTTCCGACGATGTTTGGATATCCTTTCACTGCTCTCTTAGCTTACCCGCATATGCAACTCTTACCTTAACTCTTATTTCTTCTGGAGATATCATCTGAAACAAGCAAATCCATATTTTAGCGAAGCATGATGGCGCTACAGGATCTGGTACACATCCTGCACACCCGTATAACCTTGTAAGTATCTGTCCTCCGGTACAACATCAAGGTCGATTCCTCTTATTTGATCAACCATTCGCCGTGTCAAAAATGCAGAGGGGGATGCAAGGAGCACAAGGCCTGCACATCCAAGCAAGTGGTAACATGGACTTGTACATGGAACATCCCAAGCGCAAGCACAGCTGCAGTGAGCCTGTACAACGAGCTAGCATAAGTCCCTGCATTTCATTTAATTTGTACTGGCATTCGTGTATGATTTGTGTGCAGTGGCTGATCCACGAATTCAATTTACCAGGGGCGAACATTTAACTTAAAAAATACGAAGGCACTTGCACTCCGGAAATCAACATAACTTGAGAAATGTGAAGCTACATGCACTTTGAAAACCAGCTAATGATCCAAAGTAGTTCAGATTATAAACACTAAATGATGCAAGCACCAAAAACACAAAATGCAACATGGTGTAGAAGGATTACAAACATGGTCTGTACCTGCTTGAATTATTCATTCTCTGGCTGAAAATATCAAAGTGTAATTGCACGTATAACCAGTGCGCAAATTGCATATCAATATATCTATCCTGCACAAGTATGCCAATAGTTTCAAACAACAGATTAGGAAATTATTTATGCTATGTTGTCATGATACGGGGACTTTCTGGTAGATGGCCTTGACGTTTCCTCAAGCTATGAAAATGCACTATAATTTGCTTGTCATCAATGCCTGCAAATCTCTGTCTCTCTCAACATAGTAGATCATCATTAGACACTAAATCCTTCAATGAGCTTGCAAAATGCTTGCATTAGATACCTCATTAGACCAGGAGCATGTAAAATGTTTGCATCAAATCCTTCATTAGCAGTCTGTTCATTAGACACTTCAGGCTCAAGAACAACATGAGCTTGTATGTTTGCACCGGAAACTTGATTAGATACATCAGATTCAGTCAGTTCCGTATTGATTGGGGGAGTTATAAAATAAGTAGAAATTGGTTTCATTTTCTCATAGATTCCCTACATACAAGCAGTTTTACAACACCGTCAGGTTTAACTATTGGCCAGAAATTGAAGAGTTGAATTAGATATAATCAGGGATGTGATGTACCTGCTCGTTGCGCATGCTACTCTTGCAAGATGCGACTATCCGTTTGCGCAAGGTCGATGCCATGCCTGTGCTGCCGTCGCTGCCTCCCACGTAGGCTACACCCAGGGTTGGATCTTCATCTTCTTGTCCTTCCGTTCGCTTGAAGCCCGGCGACCGCCCTCCAACGAGGGCGCGAGGAAGTGTTGTGTCAGTCTGTCCAGCGGCGGCTAGGTTAGGAGCAAACCAGACTGGAGGCTGGAGCGAATGAATTGGGATTTTCCTGCTGTTGATCGATATGGGAGGCGCTCGTTTGGGCCGCGAGCCTGCTATAGGGCCTACCTTGCACTTATGTTATTGGCCCTTCCAAATTGAAACATTTTTCTTCATTTTTTACATTGCCTGCTCATGCGTTGGGACGAACAAAACTAGTGTGGGCCAACCTGGACGACTCAAACTAGGTGCACACTTTCCAGCCACCTGAGGCGGCCGCCCATACCAGCCCCTATGGTGGTGTCACCCCTTTTTGCGTGTATGATTGGATAGTGAAAAATATTCCAGTGGCGCTTTTGATTTACCCACAGAATGGTTGAATTGCTTGTTTCTATGAACTGAGTTCGCCAATAATGTGAAGGATGCCAGTCTTTTCATCCTATTGTAGATTGCTTAGATCTCGATATGCCAAAAGTAATCGCATGAAATATACAGTAAAAGTCAGTGTGATGTGTTTGGCTACAACTAGTCTGACTACACGTCCTCATATAACATATCAAGGACGCACCATCTTACCAGATTAACCATTCGACTTACCCATGCAGTGTGGGAAGAAAGAAGTATTGGGACTGCGTATCCAAGCAATTGATGCCATGGACTCCTTCGTACAACCTTGTAAGCGAAAAAGAAGTTGCAGTGTGCCTGTACAAAGAACTGGCGTAAGTTCAGTTACCTGCTTCTCGGAATTTTAGTTAGCCACTTATTGCAAAATTGTTCAATTACGTTGCTTGGCTTAATTTAGTTTGCTACTGATTACATAATGGCATAGCCTGTTATTCATATTGTAGACTGCGCCTATCTATGTGTTTGATACTTACCGTTAAGAATTACCTGATTGCCTTAACTTAAATATCTACTTGTTTGTTTAACTGCTTTGCTGCTGCAACAGCGGGTTACAATGATGTTAATAACTACTTTTCAGCATCCAATTGAAACTCTTTAATTCCTTGTTTGTTTAACTGGTTTGTTGTTATAACTCCCAGTTGAGATGTTTTGCTAACTTCAACTTTTCTGAATCCAATCAGAACTTTAATGGCAAAACAGGTTAGCCCAAGATCAAAGAGCGAGGTCCCCATGGACGTTGCATCATCCCACAGCAGTGGCACCGGCCCAATCGTGCATTATGAATTGCCAACTGCTGATGCTCTAGAGGCTAAACTAGTGGTAGAAAGCGATTCTGCTTCTGCACTTAGAGATGAAGTTGACATGTTGAGGAAGCAAACGGCACAATCACAAGCAGTACTCAAGACAACCATTAAATATTTGGTGGATTTCAAAACGAAGCAAGCTGACATTGACCAGATTGTTAAGCTCCTGAAGGAAAAAAGGAAATTAAATTCCTACTTGGTAAATCATAGGTGAAATGTTCTTTCCATAGTTGAATAACCTTTGTGTTGTCTGTTCATGTAATCAATCAAACCATTTGTTTTAGAGATCATGTAATAATTGTTTTTTTTGTTTGTAATTTTATTTGAGCACAAGTCTGTATTAATTGATAAGACTCGGAGACATTTCATTTGGATTGCTGTGCCAGACCTACAAATATGCCAATCGGGCTGAATGTGCATTCAGCAATAGTAGTATAGATGGACCATAAGTGGCATGCATCGGAAAGGGCCAAGATGCTGGCTAAAAAAAAGATGTTGTTGTAGCCAAAAAAAGTACAGCGACCTGGCTTATGTATGTTAGTTGATATTATTGATCCATATACTCTATAACTGTTTATATGTCTGTTAGTTCCATACATTATTGGCTGATTGACTCGATATTTGAATCTTGATACATCGCTTGTGTACATATCTAAATGGGAGTACACATTATGCTGCGTGTGACATTTGAGTTGGACATGAAGTGTTCCAAATATTCGAATTCACCTTAAACTGGATTCTAGTTTCTGAATTTGAGTATCGGCATTTGTAAACCATATTCATATATGACAGTGGAATACATCTTTGTCGTCCTTTTGAAGATATATAAAAACACGCAAAATGATTTATAAAGATTCATATAGGAATACAAAATGGATTCAAATTTAGTTGCCAGGGTAAACGTGGATGCTTATTATCCCAAAATTCCAAAGAAACAGCAAAATGTCCACTCCCACATCGGTTGCCCGAAGCCAAGTGTTTGGGATATTGAAATTACTGTCTACCCATTACACGGACAATCCATCGGCCCGATTTCCACTACTCTAAATAGGGGTAGGTTAGTAACTTCAATTAGACGTGACACGACCGCCTCTGAGCCCATTCCGACACGGTGGGCGTCAAACATGGACGGCAAAACTCATTTGATTCAAGCTTGTCCGAAAGACCTCTGTTTCTCCCTCCGTTCCCCATTCATACACGGTGGGCGGCAAAACACCCTCTCCTCGTCCGAAATAGATGTAGGCTAATATTTTAAATAGGGGCAGATGTGTAACTTCCATCAGACGTGACACAATCGCCCTACCTGTCAGCCCCATTCATACACCGTGGGCGCCAACCGTGGGCGACAAAACACCCTCTCCTCGCCCGAAATAGTTACCGGCAAATATTTGGGAGATGCGAGATTACCATCCTATCCCCAACCGACGAGACGTCCAAATTTGAAACGGGGGATAAGTTCGTAACTTTCCCATATTTCAGACAGGCGCGTCCCAAAAACATGGTTCCTCGTACCTCTCCCTCCATTTTCCCATTCATACACTGTCCGCGCTAGAACACCCCATTCCCACACCAGCCTCCGTCCGCCACCCCATCCATCGCCGCCGTCCTCCACCACATCCCTCGCCACCGTCCTCCACCATGCCGGAGTGCCTACCAAGACCGCGTCGTCCACTGCTAGAGATGGACGTTTCTCATCCACGGCGACGGACCAATAGCCTTGCATCGCGTCCTCTCGCTTCATCCGCGCCGTCGCCCTCTTTGCCGGGGCCGCTCACACAACCTTCTCTTCCACCGCAACAGGACTTATCCCCTGATGCACCCGTCTACCGTCGCAGATCTTCTTCAATGCCACCGATAGCCATCGCACCCCCGATGCCTACACGGCACCGCAAGAGAGGTGGTACTTCATATCTCCTCAACTTTTTGATCTCAACCAGAAAATAGATCTTAACTTGGTTACTCTACTTTCTTTTCAGCTCTTAGTTCGAAGCAAACAATGGATGCTAAATATCATTTCTCTGGTTTGCAGCTTCAAATCTGCCATGGCACAGACATAATACGGTTTAATTGATCATGCTTAGGGTTTAATTGATCATGTTGGTTCCGTGGTGGTTTCTTTAATAGAAATCAGAGGGGAAACCCTCTTTTGCTAAAAAATATATGCTTAGAGTTTCCCGCTTTTATGATCACTATACGATCAGAATACATGCTTCGTGTCATAATAACACTGCTCCACCCATCAAGCTAAACAAGCTTAGTTATTCAAATACGAATATGATATTATTAAAACAGAGTTGTTTAATTGGTCAGCTAAATGTTCCTAAATTAGTTTTGAAAATGCATGTTCGCCGCTCGGGTGTGTATCTCTGTGTGTGGTCTGGTCAGCACGGTTGGGAAGTTGAACTTTGCATATGCAGGGGTTTATAGGGAGACACTCTCCGAGTTGAACCGCAATGCATTCCATAGATAATCTTACTACATTTTATGTTTTCATGAATCTCAGATTCTGAACAGCATCATAATGATTATGAGCTTGCATGCATGAAAATAATAAAGCATAACAATGACATGGCTGTCAAACTTGGCATTAAGGGACTGAAATCAAGTCTGGATGCAATGCAATGCAAACACTCTCCACCTACAGATTCATGCTCAGAATATGATCCTAACAGTGATTCTGCGCTAGAGGGAGACCTAAGTCAATGTAGCTCCCTAGTGGAGGAGTCAGAGGAAGATGCCCTATCTTATTCACCCATCAAGGTACTTGCTCTAACTTTCCAAGGTTACATTACTCGCACATATCTAGCAACTGATGCTTTGCATTGCTTCTACTTTGTTGAACTGCCATTAGCTTAGTTTACACATCGTGTATGTGAATACGCCCTGCCTATCCATTTTTAGTACATATTCCGTCTGTCATCATACCATATTTATCCATTCAAATGTTGTTCTTGTGTATCAGACGTTCAAAAGGAAGAGGGCGATTGCTGATCGTGGAGGAGCACAAGCAAAGTATTTGGAAAAGGTAGTGGCACCTGATAAATCAAATAGCCCATTAGGTGTAGTTGCAATATCACCTGACCCACAAAATACCCCAACTCTAGCAGACTCTAGCCCTACTACACTGGTCATTTCTGATGCTCCAACTCAGCAGACCCCAACTGCAGCAAATAGTATGATTATGCCAGTTGACATAGCACCAGCTGTACGACGCAAAACCCCCATCCCAGCAAAGAGTACACCAAATCCAGTTACCAAATCCCTTTTCGAACCAGAGAGAGCCCCAATTGTAGCAAATAGGACCCATGTTCCATTTCTTCCCAGTTTAGAAGACGAAGCTTATGTTGTTGTCAGGAACTTTGTGCGCATCTTTCCTTCATGGAAAGATTATACCGCAGACACAGAACAATTTCCAGTCTTCCTCCGCAACTTACGCGTAAGTAATGTACTAATGTTATTCATGGTCATTACTGCATATGTTTCTGCTGACAGAAGACACAATATTTCATTCTTTTAAATAGGTGAGGCGCAAACTGGATTGTGATGAAGAGCAAGGGTTGGTTGCACTTTTCAAGCACTCGTTGATGAAGTATCGTTCCTACCTGAGGCAAGCGCACTTTGATGGCAAGCCTCTGAACGAAATTTCTGTAAAGTCTCCGGTGCTACATTTATCCGACGGTGACTGGAATAATCTTGTTACACATTGGTCTCGGCTGCAGCGTAAGGTACTGTCTATGATATCACATCACAATTTGAACTACATTTCTGCATTTGCCTTAATGTCTCACTTGTATGAAAACTGTTAGCAGAAGAACATTCGTCCTCAAGGGACCACAAAATCTCGCAACTATACTGCACACTGCATTGCTCTTGTGAGTACCTCTTGCCCTGTATGACCATACTTACTTTCATAGCTATTTGATTATGTAGCATCACTGCACATGTTAGCCTCGTAATCGTCCATTTGGTGGACATTATAAGATCCGTATGGACTCTTACATAAATTTAGAATCAACCCAATGCTTTTGAAGAGGTTTAGCTCTGCAGTCCTCTTGTAAGGACTGAACGTGGTCTATCACTGTACTTACATTAACAACTACTCCCTCCATCCCATAATATAAGAACGTTTTGTACAGTACACCAGTGTTCAAAACACTCTTGTATTATGGGAAGAGGGATTGGTTCATTTAGTAGCATTCTGCATCCTATCTCCCTTGCCCACCATTTACTAAAAGAGATCAGATCTATATTTAATCTTACCAACAAGTAGAATACACACACAATGCCAGTGCAGAAGTGTAGCCCATTGCTCTTGTCAGTACATTTTGTCCTGTAACGCTTGTACTTCCAGGGATTGGTAGTTGATTATGTAGCATCAATCTGCATCTTATCTTCATTATCCTCTATCCCTTCCAGTATTATCATATCTATAATTACTCTCTACAAAATGTAGAGTACAGGCAATGCTTATGAAGAAGATTATGTGCTGAAATTCTTGAGTTATCCTTCCCTTGCCATGGAGAAGGGCATTATAAAGCCGGTGTTAACTGTTAATGTAAGTCAGTCCTTCTAAAGCCTTTATCCTCAACTGCTGTTTAATTTGCTCATACTCCCTATCGTTTACTGCTGTTTAGTTTGCTGTTTCTACCAAAATGCATGTTCGTAAGAACCGTAAGTTCTAAGTTTTACTTGTAAAACCAAATTCCTTATTCATACCATGCACATTACTTAATACTCCCTATATGTATGCTTGTTTTTGTGGATCTATAATCCAGTGTGTGGTGAAGCAGCCCACGTTTGCACCTTGTCATCTCCTATTTTATCTTACTGATGTGGCTGATGATATGAACAACATGCCATGCACATTATCCAAAATAGATACAATGATTTTCTTTGCCCTTCATCTATGCTTGTTATGTTGACACGGTAATCCAGTAGTGTGGTGAAGCTCCCCGCATTATGAACAATGCCAAATTATGCTATTGATATTTTGAACATACTCTTTATTTTCTAATTTGAAATTGGATAGAATTGACAGAACAGTTTTCATCTTTGTTTATACATGTGCAAAACCTGTCATCTCTCTGCTTTGTTTCAGGGTGATATGCCTGATGGCATGCACAAGTCTGTGGAAGGCTGTGAGACAAACCCAACATATATTGCAGCAAAGAAAGAAAAACATCTTGAAGATAGCAAGACAACCCCAAAGTCTTGTCTTGATGCAGTGTTCAAGTTACTTGAGACTAACAGTCAAACAAGCTCACAGAATTCGTTATCCAAATCATTTCGACTTCTTCAGTCCCAAGTTCTAGCAGAAAGGCATTCTGCAACTCAACTTCGACTTGAAGTCCTATCTCTAAGAACGATTGCGGAGAACACCAATGAGAACCTCATCGCTAAACAGCTACACCTGGAAGCTATGACCGACATGCTAGGCCGGTCTCACAGCCTTGCTCAGCAGCTTGCGCAGCAGTTCCCCCGCAAGGCTAACCTTTCTTGAACTGTCTTGGAAGTGGTCTCGGTTCAGTATTATTTTGTTACGCTGCAATGGTGCCCAGTTTTTGTAATCTGCTTCTTCGTTGCGCTTTATGATCACCGTTGGCGAACTTTGATGCCTAGTGGATGTAATATACCTTAAATCCTTTATTGTGTAGTGTAGGTTTATTCTTAGTTACTATGTCGTAATTTCTTTATTGTATAGAGTAGGTTTGTTCTTAATTCCTACTAGTTACGCAGCAGCCCGAAATGAATCCCGGCCCATGATTGTGCGAATCAAATCATGGGCTTTTAACAGGCCAAAATTGTCTGGGTCCTTGTTTGGCCCAATCAGATATCGGCTGCGAGCAGGCCGGATGCAAACCGGGCCGTAGTTAGGCCCAACTATATGACGGTCTTTTAACATGCCGAATTTAATATAGGGCCGAAATGTTAAACGGGCCCTTAACAGGACAAAACTAATATCAGGCCAAATTACTAAGTGGCTTTTAGCAAGTGGGCCCAAAAGCATAGTGTCCAGTTGACGGGCCGAATCTGATATGGGCCATAATTGAGCCCAAAGCCTCTTAAAGGGCCGGACCTGATCTGGGCCGTAATTTGGCCCAGAACATGGTAGGCTTTTAACGGGCCAGATCTCATATGGGCCACTATTAGGCCCGAAGCGTGGTACGCCATTAATGGACCAGATCAAATATGGGCCGACATTTGGCCCAAAACATGGCAGCCAGTTAATGGGCCGGCCTACTAGGGTCCTCAAAATCTTGTGGGCCTACAGCTGGGCCGGCCCATTAATGTCGGCGAAATCTCATGGGCCTTTAGCTGGGCCGGCCCATTATGACCCGCAAGAATCTTGTGGGCCTTTACCTGGGCGGGCCCATTATGGCACAAAAAAATCTTGTGGGCCTTTACCTGGGCCGGCCCATTATGGCCCGCAAAATCTTGTGGGCCTTTAGCTGGGCTAGCCCATTATGGTCCACAAAATTTCGTGGGCCTTTAGCTGGGCAAGCCCATTATGGTCCACAAAATCTTGTGGGCCTCTAGTTGAGCCGGCCCATTTAAACTTGTTGGGCCGTGCCACGTGTCGATGTATCATAGGTGCCTTCTGTCCACTGAGTGGATGACATCTGTCCCGACGATGAGCCGACACGTGTTTCCTCTAGCCAATGATGATTTTACACGTGGAAAATCCCCATTGGTCGGGGCTGTTAACGGGTTATCGGATCCAAAACCCGACCCGATAGCTTAACGGCGTTCCGTTACGGTGGATGCCATGTGTCGGTCACCCTTAACGAAAGCACTTCTGTGACGCGCGATTTATCATCATGGAAGTGGACACTTCCGTGATGATAATTTTGGTAATGTCATGGAACACTTCTATGACAGCACAGGTATGACTATCTTGATTCTGTCATAAATTTGTCATGGATGTACATGCATGACAAAAAAGCAACCTACTATGACAAACACGTATCATCACGGAAGTATATTTTTTTGTAGTGATAAGTCTTGGCCCGCACTTCTCTGCTTTGGTATCTGCGAGCCTGTTGTTGATAGAATGCAGAACAGGCCTTTGCAACGTCACGCTCCTCCTCCAGGGCATCTAAATTGTCCTACCGATCGAGTTCGGCCTCTCTCTCTCTTCGTACATGCGCACTCGAGGTGAGTCATGAATGATGTCGCTGGGCAAAACGGCCTCTGCGCCGTACACCATGAAGAATGGTGTGTATCCGGTAGTGCGGTTGGGCATGGTCCGCAACCCCCAGAGTACGGAGTCGAACTCCTCAACCCAGTGCTTGTCTAATTCCTTCAAACACCGCACTAGTCTAGGCTTGATGCCGCTCATGATAAGACCATTAGCTCGTTCGACTTGACCGTTTGTTTGTGGGTGATAGACGGAGGCGTAATCGAGCTTAATGCCCAGGTTAGCATACCAGGTTTTCACTTTATCGGCTGTAAAATTGGAGCTGTTATCGGTGATGATGTTTTGTGGGACACCGTAATGGTGCACGACACCGGATATAAAGTCTATCACTGGTCTGGCTTCGGCCGTTTTAAGTGGCTTGGCCTCTATCCACTTGGTGAACTTATCTACCATGACTAGTAGATATTTTTCTTGTGGCTTCCTCCTTTAAGGGGTCCGACCATATCAAGCCCCCAGACCGCGAAAGGCCAAGTAATGGGGCTTGTTTGTAGAGCGGTAGGCGTCATATGGCTTTGATTGGCGAAAAGCTGGCATCTGACACAGCATTGTACAAGGTCATGTGCATCTGCTCGGGTCATCAACCAAAAGAAACCTGTACGGAAGGCCTTACTTGCAAGGGCCCGAGCCGCAGCGTGCTGACCGCCGAGACCAGCATGGATTTCAGCCAGGAGTTGTCGTCCCTCTTCTTCGGAGATACATCTTTGAAGGACTCCGGTAGCACTTTTCTTGCAGAGCTCTCCTTCATGGACCTTATAGGCTTTCGAACGCCGAACAATGCAGCGAGCCTCATTCTGATCCTCGGGGAGCTCTCGCCTATTTAGGTAGGCCAAGAAGGGTTCGGTCCATGGGGCAATTACTGCCATTATTAGATGGGCCGATGATGTTATCTTGATGGCTGAGCCCCCGATGATACTGGTATTGTGTTCGGAATCTGGGGGTATGATCGGATCCGGACTAGCATTGCTGCTCTCATCCTGCCACACCACGGATGGCTTGAAGAGCCTTTCCAGAAAGATGTTAGGCGGGACGGAGTCATGCTTGGCGCCCATGCGAGCAAGGACATCCGCCTCTTCATTACTTTCTCGAGCCACATGATGAAACCTGAGTCCCTTGAACCGAGCTGATATTTTGAGTACGGCGTTACGATAAGCCGCCATCTTTGGATCTTTGGCGTCGAAGTCTCCGTTTATTTGGGATATCAGGAGATTTGAATCTCTGCGCACCTCCAGGCATTGTATGCCCATGGAGGCAGCCATCCAAAGATCGTCCAATAGGGCCTCGTATTCGGTTGCGTTGTTGGAGTCTGTGTATAATATTTGGAGTACGTGCTGAACTGTGTCTTCGGTGGGGGACGTCAAGACGAAGCCTGCTCCTAAGCCGGCCAACATTTTAGAGCCATCGAAGTGCATGACCCAGTTGGAATATGAACCATACTCTTTAGGGAGTTCGGCCTCTCTCCATTCGGCGACGAAATCAGCCAATACTTGAGATTTAATGGCTCGGCGTGGTTTGTATGTTATGTCGAATGGTAGGAGCTCAATAGCCCACTTGGCAATCCAACCTGTAGCGTCATGGTTATTATATCATTGAGTGGTACTTCGGAAGCCACCGTGATTGAACACTCTTGGAACTAGTGTCGTAGCTTCCGGGATACCATGAAGACCATGTATGTTATCTTTTGGTAATGAGGGTACCGGGATTTGCATGGTGTGAGGACGGTGGATACGTAGTATACCGGTTTCTGAAGTGGGAACTTGTGTCCGTCCTCCTTTCGCTCAACGACGAGCACTGGGCTCACCACCTGGTGTGTTGCATAGATGTATAATAACATCGGTTCGCCGATGTTTGGCGCAGCCAGGATTGGGTTGCTCGCTAAAAGAGCCTTTATTTCCTCCAGTCCGGCCGTTGTCGCTTCCATCCACTCGAAGTGGTCGGTACGTCGGAGAAGGCCATAAAGTGGCAATGCTTTTTCTCCTAGTCTGGAGATAAAGCGGCTTAAAGCTGCCATGCATCTGGCTAGTTTTCGGACCTGTTTAAGGTCTATTGGTGTAGCCAATTGTGACAAAGCTCGGATTTTGGTTGGATTTGCCTCAATTCCTCTATTGGAAATGATGAAGCCCAGCAGCTTTTCGATGGGAACGCCGAAAACACACATTTCCGGATTGAGCTTGATGTCATATGTCCGGAGGTTGTCGAATGTGAGATGCAGGTCATCTATTAACGACTCGACGTGCTTAGTCTTGATGATGACGTCACCCACATATGCTTCAACTGTCTTGCCGATTTGTTTCTCCAGGCATGTCTGAATCATGTGTTGGTAGCTGGCGCCAGCATTTTTAAGCCCAAAGGGCATAGTGTTGAAGCAGAAAGGCCCGTATGGGGTGATGAATGCCGTTGCGGCTTGATCGAACTCCTTCATTTTAATATGATGGTATCCGGAGTATGCATCGAGGAAACACAGTGAGTCGGGTCCTGGAATAGCATGAATAATCTGATTGATGCGGGGGAGGGGAAAGGGATCCTTAGGACAAGCCTTATTGAGGTCTTTGAAATCGACGCACAGGCGCCAGGATTTGTCCTTCTTTGGTCCCATCACCAGGTTTCCTAGCTAGTCCGGGTGTTTTATTTCTCTGATGAATCCAGCCTCGATTAACTTGGCTAGCTCCTCCCCCACAGCTTGTCGTTTAGGTTCGGACAAGCGCCGCAGTGTTTGCTTGACCGGCTTATATCCCTTCGATATAGTGAGGCTGTGTTCGGCCAGCCTGTGTGGGATTCCTAGCATATCAGAAGGGTGCCAAGCGAATATGTCCCCGTTCTCGTGCACGATCGTTCGTAGTGTGGCGTCAACCATTGGGTCCATCTAGGCCCCGATGGAAGTTATCTTCTTGGGGTCGGTCGGGTGGACTTGAAATTTGACTATTTCGTCTGCTGGTTTGAAGGAGGTGGATTTGGGACGCTTATCAAGGATTACGTCATCCCTATCCACCATAGAGCGTAGTGCGGTTAACTCTTTGGCCGCGAGGGCCTCAAACAGTGCCTCGAGGGCTAGGGATGCTGTTTTGTTTCGGTGCGGAGGGCTATGTCCGGATCACTAGCAAGAGTGATAATACCGTTGGGCCCGGGCAGCTTGAGCTTCATATACCCGTAATGAGGTATAGCTTGAAAGCGTGTGAATGCATCTCACCCCAACAGGGCATGATATCCACTGTTGAAAGGGGCCACTTGGAAGGTTATCTCTTCGGACCGTTAGTTCTCCGGTGTGCTGAATACCACATTGAGTGTAATTTTCCCCGTGCATCGTGCCTCCCGGTTGGGAATGATCCCTCAGAAGGTCGTATTACTATGCTCGATGCGGCTCCTGTCTATTTCAATTTTATTCAGTGTGTCCTCGTAGATGAGGTTTAGTCTATTGTCACCGTCCATGAGCACTTTAGTGATCCAGAAGCCATCCACAATTGGGTTGAGGACCAAGGCGGCTGGTGCCCGGACTGACCGGATTTTTGGTTCATCACTAGCGTTGAAAGTTATGGCCATGTCGTTCCAGGGATTTATTATTGCGACTTGGTAGACTTCAGCGAGGTCGTGGAGTGCCCTCTTGCGCCGATTGTTTGAAGCAAAAGTCTCGAAGACTGTCAATACTCTGGGGTCGTCGTCTTTCGGGGGGAGTTGCTCCGCGGTGTTTTTTAGTGAGGATATCCTCGCCGCTCTTGGCCACTTGTCGGAGTATCCAACATGCTCTAAGGCTGTGCGTTGGTACGGTATCTGGTGTCGTGTGTATTTTGCACGGCCTATCGAGCCATCCCTCCAGAACGGTTCCGCGTCCCATAATGGGTTTAGTTTTCTTTACTATGGGTTCGGGTGCCCCGCGAGGGTGCATCCGTTTTGCTCACCCGAGGGGTTGGGTGGAGACCGGTGGCTCCCAGCAAGCTGTCTGGGTTTTCCAGGCGCTTTCCATTGCGCAGTACTTCTGCACCACGGTTGCCAAGTCAGCAAAGTGTAATACGCGACGGCGGTTGATGGCATTGAGGATGCCTTCATCCGTGCAATTATTGCAGAATACTAAAATCGCGTCCTCGTTGCGGCAGTCTTTAATCTTGTCTTTGACAAGGAGGAATCTGGCCCAAAAGTGATGGCCTGTTTCCTGAGGCTGCTGTCGTACGTACCTGAGGTCGCATATATCTGGCGGGCCGGAATTGCTAGGCGAATATTGCTTGTGGTGGGTGGGTGGTTTTAAATCCGAACCCTGACCCGATTTGGAGTCCGGAGCCTGAAAAACTTCTGAGCTCATTAGTTCGGGCTCCGGGATGTCGAACAATTTTCCGGGCCCAACGCCCGAGTCCAAGTTCGGGGGAATGGGAGTGTTATTCTGCAGACGGGTATCCGGCTCTTCGAGGTCAGAAATCCAAACATAGTTCATCTTTGGCATAGGGGAAGAATTGTTGTTTTGCTCTTCTACGACCGCTATCTCATGGGTGATCGGTGGAGATTTGATTTCTCTCTGATCGGGTTTAAGCCCAATTTGATCATAGTCAGTAGCGACCCCCATGGTGGCGGTGCGATCCAGGAGTTCGTTTAAGGATGACCACTCCACCAGATACATCCTTCTAGAGTATTCGGAGTCAATACGGAGGCGGTTTTCGATGACCCGAGAAGTCCTCATCGGCTTAACGGCCGAACGGGCGGTCATGGTAAAGCCGCCCAGCTGGAGAGTTTGGCCTGAGGCCAGAGCTCCTCCGGAGGTGATACTGTATTTGATAACAAGGCAAGCCATGAACCCTAAATTCGACAACACAGTGGAGCTCTCAATGAAAGCACCAATGTCGGTGTCAAAACCGGTGGATCTCGGGTAGGGGGTCCTGAACTATGCGTCGAAGGTGGATGGTAATAGGAGACATGGGACACGATGTTTTACCCAGGTTCGGGCCCTCTTGATGAAGGTAATACCCTACGTCCTGCTTGATTGATCTTGATGAATATGACGATTACAAGAGTTGATCTACCACGAGATCATAGTGTCTTAACCCTAGATGTCTAGCCTGTATGATTGTGATTGCTCCTAAGGACTAAACCCTTCGGTTTATATAGACACCGGAGGGGCCTAGGGTTATACAAAGTCGTTTAGAGAGAAAGGAAATAATACATCCAGACGCCTAGCTTGCCTTCCATGCAAAGGAGAGTCCCATCCAGACACGGGAAGAAGTCTTCTATCTTGTATCTTCATGGCCCAATAGTCCAGCCCATGTCACACAAGCCGGACGCCCGAGGACCCCTTAATATAGGACTCCCTCAATGGCCACCGGTGATGGTTCCCCCTCCGGCAGGGTGCCGGAACTAGATCCCGATTGGTTTTTCGTGGCTACAAAGGCTTTCTGCGGCGGAACTCCCGTTATAGATTTCTTTCTGGGGGTTTCGTGATTTATAGGAATTTTTGGCATCGGTCTCACGTCAAGGGGTCCACAAGGCAGCGACAAGACAATGGGGCATGCCCTCCACCCTTGTGGTTGCCTCGGGACTCTTCTATCCCAACTCTATGCTTTGGGGGTCTCTTTTGGTCCATAAAAAATCACCGTAAATTTTCAGGCCATTCTGAGAACTTTTATTTGTGCACAAAAACGACACCACAGTAGTTCAACTAAAAACAGCGCCAGTCCAGGTTAGTTCTAATAAAATCATACCAAAACCATATAAATTGTTGTAAACACGGCATGAATACTTCATAAACTATAGATACATTGGAGACGTATCACAGGTTTGCTCGGAGGTGAAGTTAAGAAGAAGGTTTTCCCTTCATCTTTGAAGGGAAAAGCATTGGCATGGTATAGGCTATGCGATGATATTGGATCTTGGAATTGGAATCGATTGAAATTGGAATCTGACCAAAGAAATTATCCTATGCATCTAGTTCATCATGATCGGAATTATATATATACATATATATATATATATATATATATATATATATATATATATATATATATATATAATTTTTGGCCTCCTGAAGGAGAAAGTATCACTCTAGCTTGGGGGAGGCTTAAGTCAATGTTATATTCATGCCTCAATCATGAGCTCTCGAGAGAAATTATTATTCAAATTTTTTTTGCTTGGCTTTCTCGTAATGATCAATCCATGCTCGATACTTCTTGTGATGGTTCTTTTGTGAAGAAGACTATTGAATTCAGGTGGGATCTTTTAGAAAGAATTAGACGCACCTCTGAAGATTGGGAACTCGAGGAAGGTAATGAGTCAGACATTAAGCTTGAGTTTGATTGTGTTAAATCTTTTATGAATACTGATGCTTTTCACAAGTTTAGCACTAAATATGGACTTGATTCTCAGATACCTCCTTTTGTGAATCATTTGCTACTCATGTTGATCTCCCTAAGGAGAAGTGGTTTAAATATCACCCCCTATTAAAGAAGAAATTAAAGAACTAGTTAAAGCTAAAGATGAAACTATTATTTACAATGTTGATCCAGTTGTGCCCATTGCTTACATTGAAAAACCACCTTTCCCTGTTAGGATAAAGGAACATGCTAAGGTCTCAACTGTGGTTCGCAAAATTAATATTAAAGCACGTAAACCCTAAGAGAAAATTAAAGTGAAACCTAGTGTTGCTATGGTTAAAGATCTCTTGGTTGAAAATATTGATGGGCATGTTATTTATTTCTGTGATGAAGTTGCTAGAACTGCCAAACCCGATTAAAAAGATAAACATAGACCTATTGTTGGCATGCCTATTGTCTTAGTTAAAATAGGAGATCATTGTTATCATGGTTTATGTGACTTAGGTGCTAGCGTGAGTGTTATTCCTTTTACCTTATACCAAGAAATTATGAATGACATAGCACCCGCTTAAATAGAAGACACAGGTGTGATGACCCACAACTATAGGGGATCAATTGTAGCTCTTTTTGACAATTAATAGTGTCGAACCCAGCGAGGATCAGAAGGAAATGAGAAGTGGTTTTTAGCAAGGTAATGTATGCAAGTGCTGAAATTGTAAGTAGCATAGTAGTTTGATAGCGAGATAATTTGTAACGAGCAAGTACCGATAATAGCAGCAAAAGTGCAGCAAGGTAGCCCAATCCTTTTGAGGCAAAGGACAGGCCAAACGATCTCTTATAATAAGCAAAGCATTCTTCAGGGTACACGGGAATTTTATCTAGTCACTTTCAACATGTTGACTCGATTTGTGTTCGCTACTCTGATAATTTGATATGTGGGTGGACCGGTGCTTAGGTGTTGTTCTTACTTGAACAAACCTCCTACTTATGATTAACCCTCCCCCAAGCATCTGCAACTACGATAAAGGTATTAAGAATAAATTCTAACCATAGAATTAAACTTTTGGATTCAATCGGTCCCTTACAGAATAGCGCATAAATTGGGGTTTAAGCTTCTGTCACTCTCGCAACCCATCATCTAATTGCTACTCCACAATGCATTCCCTTAGGCCCAAATATGGTTAAGTGTCATGTAGTCGATGTTCACATGACACCACTAAGGGAATCACAACGTACATACTATCAGAATATCTAACACATATCAATTTCACATGATTACTTACAACATGATTTCTCCCGTGACCTCACGAACAAAAGTAACTACTCACAAATGATAATCATTCTCAAGATCAGAGGGGTATTAAATAGCATATTAGATCTAAACATATAATCTTCCACCAAATAAACCATATAGTAATCAACTATAAGATGTAATCAACACTACTAGTCACCCACGAGCACCAATCTATAGTTCCGGTAACAAGATTGAACACAAGAGATGAACTAGTGTTTGAGATGAGATGATGCTGTTAAAGATGTTGATGGAGATAGCCCTCCCCAAGATGGGAGAGTTGTTGATGATGATGATGACGATGATTTCCCCCTCCGAGAGGGAAATTCCCCCGGCGGAATCGCTCCGCCAGAGGACAAAAGTGCTCCTGCCCAAGTTCCGCCTCGAGACGGCGGCGCTCCATCCTGAAAGTCCTCTCCTTATTTTTTTTTCTAGGTCAAAATGACTAATATACCAGAAGATAGGCACCGGAGGTGGGCCTGGGTGAGCACAACCCACCAGGGTGCGCCTGGGCTCCCTGGCGCACCCAGGTGGGTTGTGCCCGCCTGGTGGGCCTCCTCTGGTACTCATTTGCTCCAATATTCATCATATATTCCATAAAAATTCTCCGTGAAGTTTCAGCTTGTTTGGAGTTGTGCAGAATAGGTAGCCTGTCGTAGCTTTTCCAGGTGCAGATTTCCAGCTGCCGGAATTCTCCCTCTTTGTGCGTACCTTGCAAATTATGAGAGAAAAGGCATTAGAATTTGATACGTCTCCAACGTATCTATAATTTTTTATTGTTCCATGCTATTATATATTCTGTTTTGGATGTTTAATGGGCTTATTTATACACTTTTATATTATTTTTTGGACTAACCTATTGACCAGAGGCCCAGCCCAAATTGCTGTTTTTTTTCCTATTTCAGTGTTTCGCAGAAAAAGAATACCAAACAGAGTCCAAATGGAATGAAACCTTCAGGAGCATGATTTTTGGAACAAACGTGATCCAGAGGACTTGGAGTGGATGTCAAGCAATCAACAAGGAAGCCACGAGGCAGGGGGCGCGCCTACCCCCTGGGCGCGTCCTCCACCCTCATGAGCCCCTCGTGGCTCCACCGACCTACTTCTTCCTCCTATATATACCTACGTACCCCCAAACCATCAAGGAGCACCATGAAAACCTAATTCCACCGCCGCAACCTTCTGTACCCGTGAGATCCCATCTTGGCCCCTTTTCCGGCACTCCACCGGAGGGGGCATTGATCACGAAGGGCTTCTACATCAACACCATAGCCTCTCTGATGATGTGTGAGTAGTTTACCTCAGACCTTCGGGTCCATAGTTATTAGCTAGATGGCTTCTTCTCTCTCTTTGGATCTCAATACAAAGTTCTCCTCGATTCTCTTGGAGATCTATTCGATGTAATCTTCTTTTGCGGTGTGTTTGTCGAGATCCGATGAATTGTGGGTTTATGATCAAGATTATCTATGAACAATATTTGAATCTTCTCTGAATTCTTTTATGTATGATTGGTTATCTTTGCAAGTCTCTTCGAATTATCAGTTTGGTTTGGCCTACTAGATTGATCTTTCTTGCAATGGGAGAAGTGCTTAGCTTTGGGTTCAATCTTGCGGTGCTCGATCCTAGTGATAGTAGGGGAAACGACACGTATTGTATTGTTGCCATCGAGGATAAAAAGATGGGGTTTATATCATATTGCATGAGTTTATCCCTCTACATCATGTCATCTTGCTTAAAGCGTTACTCCGTTCTTATGAACTTAATACTCTAGATGCATGCTTGATAGCGGTCGATGTGTGGAGTAATAGTAGTAGATGCAGGAAGGAGTCGGTCTACTTGTCACGGACGTGATGCCTATATACATGATCATACCTAGATATTCTCATAACTATGCTCAATTATATCAATTGCTCGATAGTAATTTTTTTACCCAGCGTAATACTTATGCTATCTTGAGAGAAGCCACTAGTGAAACCTATGCCCCCCGGGTCTATTTTCCATCATATTAATCTCCCGTCAACAAGCTATTTCTTGTGCCGTTTATTTTGCTTTCTTTACTTTTAGTCTTATCATAAAAATACCAAAAATATTATCTTATCTTCTCTATCAGATCTCACTTTTGCAAGTGTCCATAAAGGGATTCACAACCCCATTATTGCATTGGTTGCAAGCTTTTTTTGTGTAGGTGCAAGGGACTTGAGCGTGGCCTCCTACTTGATTGATACCTTGGTTCTCAAAAACTAAGGGAAATACTTACGCTACTTTGCTGCATCATCCTTTCCTCTTCAAGGGAAAACCAACGCAGTGCTCAAGAGGTTGCAAGAAGGATTTTTGGCGCCGTTGCCGGGGAGTCTACGCACAAGTCAAGACATACCAAGTACCCATCACAAACTCTTATCCCTCGCATTACATTATTGCCATTTGCCTCTCGTTTTCCTCTCCCCCACTTCACCCTTTTCATTTTATTCGCCCTCTCTTTTTGTTCCCTCCTTTCTCGTGTTCCTTGAGTTTGCTGCCATTATGTCTGAATCTGAGGAGGTTATCGCCGATAAGAGCGGTAATAATAACATGGAAAATTTTGATGCTTTCAATGATCCTCCTGAGGAACCTACTATCTTGCATACAAAAAAGTTTCGAGTCGGTAGTGGTAATATTGTTGGGAAGGGAGTTATTCAAGATTTCTTTACTTGTGCTGGTACTTTGCCCATTATGGGTGGTTCTATTCTTCATAGAACTAGTAGTCTTGCGGATGCAATATCGTTGCTCATAGTTCAACTTGAAAGGCAATTTCTTCATATGCATCCTTGCATACAAAGAATTTTCCTAGAATTTTCTAATATTGAGTACTCTTCTGTTAAGCGTGCCGCTACTGTCTTTTTGGCTCATGAGTTCAGATTTATTAAGAAAGAAGCTAAAGAATTTTTTGCGCATTATATGGTGGAAGTTGGTCATCCTCCCATAGAAGCTATCCTTTTTAATCAAGAAGACTTAATGCCTTTACAATCTTTGGATCATGTTGCTTATAATGAAAACCTTAGAAAAAGGTTCCTACCGATGTTCTAGTTGATAGAATTTCTGAACTTAATGATGATTTTGCTATTCAGAATAATCGGTTAGGTTTTTCTCTTGAGAAAAGACTCGTGACTTTTTGTCAAAAGAACGCTTGTAATGATGAATTGGTTGTGCAATATAAGGGGCCAAGGGAGGAACACATACCTCCCGAGCTTGATCTTGGGAACTTTTGTCCTATTAAATTTAACCCCTTTGATTACTTTTGCTTGCCACAAAGGAAACTTGCTGCTGAACGTAGAGAATACGAAAGGAGTTTTCATGGTTTACCTTACCATTATTATGGCAACACCTAGATCTATCTTCGCTTTTATGCCTAGCTAGGGGCGTTAAACGATAGCGCTTGTTGGGAGGCAACCCAATTTTATTTTTGTTTCTTGCTTTTTGATTCTGCTTAGTAATAAATAATTCATCTAGCCTCTTTTTAGATGTTATTTTATGCTTTTAATTAGTGTTTGTACCAAGTAGAACCTTTGGAAAGACTTGGGGAAAGTCTTTGCGATCTTGCTGTAAAAAACAGAAACTTTAGCGCTCGCGAGAATTGCTGTCATTTTTTATTGGAGGCTGCTATTTAGTTAATTCTTTTTTCAGATTATTAATAGATAAATTCCTCACGTCCATAAATTTATTTTAGAATTTCTGGGTTTCCATAAGTATTCGAAACCTACAGATTACTACAGACTGTTCTGTTTTTGACAGATTCTGTTTTTCGTGTGTTGTTTGCTTATTTTGATGAACCTATGGCTAGTAATAGAGTTTATGAACCATAGAAAAGTTGGAATACAGTAGGTTTAACACCAATATAAATAAATAATGAGTTAATTACAGTACCTTGAAGTGGTGGTTTGTTTTCTTTTACTAACGGAGCTCACGAGATTTTCTTTTAAGTTTTGTGTTGTGAAGTTTTCAAGTTTTGGGTAAAGATTTGATGGATTATGGAACAAGGATTGGAAAGAGCCTAAGCTTGGGGATTCCCAAGGCACCTCAAGGTAAAATACAAGTAAAACCAAAAGCTTAAGCTTGGGGATGCCCCAGAAGGCATCCCCTCTTTCGTCTTCGTCTATCTGTAACTTTACTTGGGACTATATTTTTATTCACCACATGATATGTGTTTTGCTTGGAGCGTCTTGTATGATTTGAGTATTTGCTCTTTATTTTATAACAATCATCCTCGCTGTACACACCTTTTGAGAGACACACACATGATTCAGAATTTGTTAGAATACTCTATGTGCTTCACTTATATCTTTTGAGCTATATAGTTTTTGCTCTAGTGCTTCACTTATATCTTTTAGAGCACGGTGGTGGTTTTATTTTATAGAAATTACTGATCTCTCATGCTTCACTTATATTATTTTTAGAGTCTTAAACAACATGGTAATTTGCTTTAATTGTGAAATTAATCCGAAGGTGATAGGCATCTAAGATGAGCATAGTAAAAACTTCCATATTGAGTTCATTGAATATCATGAGAAGTTTGATACTTGATAAGTATTTTGAGATATAAAGGTGGTAATATTAGAGTGTGCTAGTTGAATAATTTTGAAATTGAGAAATACTTGTGTTAAGGTTGGCAAGTCCCGTAGCATGCACGTATGGTAAAATTTGTGGGACAATTTTGACACATAAGGTGTTCTTTTATTGCTTTCCTTATGAGTGGCGGTCGGGGACGAGCGATGGTCTTTTCCTACCAATCTATCCCTCTAGGGGCATGCATAGTAGTACTTTGCTTCGAGGGCTAATAAACTTTTGCAATAAGTATATGAGTTTGAAAGTGCAACTATCCCTAGGTGGTTTTGGTAATTCCTAACAACATATAGCTCATTGAGCTAATGCTATTCCAACATTAATATTTCAGGAAAAGCTCAATGAATGGCATAGCATGGATGAGGAATGTGGACCCCTCAAAATATTAAGGACAAAAAGATTGGCTCAAGCTCAAAGCTCAAGACTCTACATTTTATATTTTAGTGATCCAAGATCACATTGAGTCTATAGGAAAAGCCAATACTATCAAGGAGGGATGAGGTGTTGCTTAATGAGGTTCTTGCTTCATAGTGCTTAGTGATATGCTCCAAAACCCTCAACTACCTTCCCACATCCACATATGACCTAAACCAAAAGTCAAACTCGGCCCTACCGATTCTTTCTATCCGGCGCCACCGAGTTTCAAATGTCATAGCCACTGCCACAAACCCTAGGCAAATTGGTCTAATCGATAGGGATTTCGATCACACCGAGATGGGGTTGTAATCTCTCTGTTTCCCTTCGTAACGTTTCGGTCCTACTGAGATGAGCGATCGGTCCCACCGAGATTGCAATGTAAACTCTCTGTTTCTCCTTCGTAACATTTCGGTCCCACCAAAATGAGCGATCGGTCCCATCGAGTTTACCTGACCAACTCTCTGGTTAGCTTATTACCAAAATCGGTCCCACCGAGTTTGTGTAATCGGTCACACCAAGATTACGTTATGCCCTAACCCTAACCATATCGGTCCTACCGAGTTGCATCTCAGTCCCACCGAAAATCCTAACGGTCACTAGGTTTGCTAAATCGGTCCGACCGAGTTTTCAACTTCGGTCTCACCGAGATTGGTAAATTGTGTGTAACGGTTAGTTTTTGTGTGGAGGCTATATATACCCCTCTACCCACTCTTCATTCGTGGAGAGAGCCATCAGAACATACCTACACTTCCAATACACATTTTCTGAGAGAGAACCACCTACTCATGTGTTGAGGCCAAGATATTCCATTCCTACCATATGAATCTTGATCTCTAGCCTTCCCCAAGTTGCTTTCCACTCAAACCTTCTTCCCACCAAATCCATATCCTGTGAGAGAGAGCTGAGTGTTGGGGAGACTATCATTTGAAGCACAAGTGTCGGCGTTCTGGAATGGGGGTCCCCAGACTTGCCTGCCTGCGGCCTGCAGCGTGGCTCAAGTGGGGGCCTAGTGCGGCCCATCTTCATCAGCTCAAGCTCAAGACCCTCGCGAGGGGCTATGCCTCGTGGGGCGGACGACAGAAAGCTTCCTCAGAGGGAGCCTCATCAGGCAAGCTCGCGAGGAGGCAGAGAGATCAAGGCGGGGATACCTCGCAAGGAACCCGTGACGCAAGCCATGACGATCGAGACCAGGCGGGCGCCAGGCGGGCGCTGGCCTACACAGTGTCCTTGTTTCCCCTTTGGTGCAAAGGGGGCAAGCACATGCCAAGTGTCGGTGTCAAAACCGGCGGATCTCGGGTAGGGGGTCCCGAACTGTGCGTCTAAGGCGGATGGTAACATGAGGCAGGGGACACAATGTTTTACCCAGGTTCGGGACCTCTTGATGGAGGTAAAACCCTACATCATGCTCGATTAATATTGATCATATGGGTAGTACAAGAGTAGATCTACCACGAGATCGGAGAGGCTAAACCCTAGAAGCTAGCCTATGGTATGATTGTATGTTGTCCTACGGACTAAAACCCTCCGGTTTATATAGACACCGGAGGGGCTAGGGTTACACAAGGTCAGTTAAAAAGGAGGAGATACACATATCCGTATTGCCTAGCTTGCCTTCCACGCCAAGTAGAGTCCCATCTGGACACGAGACGAAGTCTTCAATCATGTATCTTCATAGTCTAACAGTCCGACCAATGGAGATAGTCCGGCTGTTCGGAGACCCCCTAATCCAGGACTCCCATAGTAGCCCCTGAACCAGGCTTTCAATGACGATGAGTCCGACGCGCAGTATTGTCTTCAGCATTGCAAGGCGGGTTCCTCCTTCGAATATACCAAAGAAGAATTTGAACATAAGGATAGTGTCTGAACCTGCAAAATAAGTTCCACATACCACCATAGAGAGAATAATATTTCCACAAATCCAGTTTGCTGACTTGTTTTGGCAACACGACATTATGTCACGGCCCGGTGATTATTCGAACTGTTTCCTTTAACTAGCCCGCACATAACGCGAGGCAGTTTTTTGACACGTCTTGTCAAAGCAGAGATCGTGTCCCCTTATCACGGGATTCTCATCAATACGGGTGTGGGTAACCCAACCGTGCCATCGATTACGGCGCTTGGGGGAGAAGCGAGTTTTACCAGGCTAGTGGGGATGCATAGTTTCGTCCGCCCATATAAAGGGATAAGGATTTACCTTTTCATCCACGCCTTCTTCCTCCTTTGCTCATCCACCTTCGCACACTCGAGCTCTAGTGCCCAAGTTCGCATTTCCCACCTCAACCTTATCCAACCATGTCCGGAGTGGGAGGCAGGTGGATGGTCTCCTCCGTCACGGAGGGACATGTCAAGAAGCTGAGGAGAGTCGGATACTTGCCCGACGACATCGTGCACTGGCTCCCAGAGGAGGGGCAGCTCATCCCCACCCCCAGGCCCCATGAGAGGGTAGTGTTCCTCACCCATTTCCTCCGCGGACTGGGATTTCCTCTCCACCCATTTGTCCGGGGGCTCATGTTCTACTACGGCCTGGATTTCCACGATCTGGCCCCGAACTTCATCCTCAACATCTCGGCGTTTATCGTCGTGTGCGAGGCTTTCCTCCGCATCAAGCCCCACTTTGGCTTATGGCTGAAGACTTTCAATGTCAAGCCGAAGGTAGTGAGCGGCCGCCAGGCAGAGTGTGGAGGCGCCATGGTGGGCAAGATGCCCAACGTCACATGGCTCGAGGGCTCCTTCATGGAGACCATAAAGGGGTGGCAATCGGGGTGGTTCTACATCACCGAGCCGCGTGACCCTACATGGGCAGTGGCCCCCGAGTTCTGATCTGGCTTCCCCACACTGCTTACCTCCTCGCAAGAGAAGGGCCTGTCCCGAGGTAGTTCGGGAGAGCTGACCGGACTCCAAACATGTATTCAAAACATGATGAACAAGAAGCTCAAACTTGTCAACGTAGTCCAGGTCATGCTCCACCGCCGGATCCTCCCGTGCCACCAACGGGCCTTCAACTTGTGGGAGTTCGACCCGGCGCAACACCGAACTCTGAATAGGCTCTTCGACACAACTCATGAAGATGCCTGGAGGGTGCTGTTCAAGAGCGCCGAGGTCCCCCCTCCCATTACTGAGGATCGTGGATTCAGTGCAAAGTGCCAAGCCAGTGCGGTAAGCTGCTTTACCTCTTACAGGATACTTATTTTTCATAGATTGACTCCATGCGGGATCTAAACTCCCGTACCTTTGACAGGACTGGCAGGAGATGGCTGGACAGATCGACTGTCTGGCTCCTTTCCCCGAAGGCCCAGCAGACTCTCTTCTGACGAAGATGCTGACTCCAGCTCCTTATACGGTGCCGGAGAAGACCAAGAAGGCCAAGGGAACCCGAAAGAGTTCCAGGCGCCAGGCGTCATCAGACTCATCGTCCGAGGACTCTACGGCGCAATCCTCCCCCGAAGACGAGGAGGCAGAAGAAGATGCTCCCCCTCCAGACAGGGGAGACAAGAAAATGAAGGCCGCCCCAACTGGGGAGGCCGAGGGGTCCAAGAAGGGGAGGACTCTCCTTCCAGACAGCTCTACCACTGCCGTCGATGGCGAAGACGAGTGGCTGCCCAGGGCCAAGCCCCTGGGGAAGTCGTAAGTATTCGGATACCAGAGTAACTCATAGTATTCCTTTGTCGCACTACTTCACCTAACGCCAAAATATGATTATGCAGGCCCCCCGAGCCTGTATTGATGTATCATCGGACGGCTCCCTAGGCTCGTCAGATATGGATAGCGATCCAGTCCCGACCTCCACCTCCCCTCATCCCGCGGACGACGCTGAGGTGCTGTCTCACGAGGCACTGGGTCGAGGGGAGACAGTCCCGGAGGCGCCTCAAGGCGGCCTCCCGGACTCCGGGAGCCGAGGGGACAAGGCCCCTGAGAACTCCGAGTTCGGCCCTCAGCCGAACACCACGTCGGAACCTCCAGTGTTTCCGGACTTGGGCAGGCAGCCTCCTTCTAAGAGGGGCGAGACGCCTGTACCGGTGACCTCTGTCCATCCAGAGGCGCTGGACAATCTGCTGGAAGCGCTTCACAGCACTTCCATCGACGAGGAGCACTGTAGTATCATGAGTGCGGTGATCCAGAAGGTTCAGTCCGCCAAGAGCGGATTGACTGAAGCCTGTGCCAGCCTTCTAACAGGCTTTGAGGTAAGTGTTTAAAATATAGGAAAATAATACCGCATAGACAGTAGCCCCTGATGCTCCGTTCGGTGTTCACAAAGAAAAGCCGAACAGAGGATCAAACAATATCACAGGAGTCTAATATGAGTATGTCAATATGCATATGCAGGCTTCGCTGATGGCATCCGCCGCACTGACTGCGGAGGTCGCCATACTGAAGCAGGACCTTAAAGGGTCCCAGGATGAGCTCGACCTTACCAAGAGGCAGCTCGAGGAGAACAAAGGTAAGTAGTACCTAGTATGTGGATATGTATAAAAAGAGTGCGATTGCAAAATGACAGGATCATCGTGAATTTGCCAGGGGCCACGACCGAAGTGGCGACCCTAAAGCAAGCGATGTCCGAGGCCGAAGATAAAGCGGCCAAGGAGCGCACCGAGCGAGAAAAGCAAGAGGCTCGGGTGGGCGAGGTGCAGCAAGAGCTCTAGGCTCTTGTGACGAAGCACGAGGTGTTGGAGCTTGACTCGAAGACGCGAGAGTCTGAGCTTGCCGCGGCCCACGAGAGCGCAAAAAGTGCCAAGGCCGAAGCCCAAAAGGCCCTCCAGGAGATCGACGCAATGAAGAAGATAGCGGCGGGTAAGGCATTCTATATGCAGAGCAAGCATGTAAAAGTAAATTACCGATTACTTACCCGAATTCGAAGCTCTCCAGGAGCATTCACAGATTTGCCCCGCAGCGTGTCGGATGCCGCACAGTTTTACCAGGCCGAGGAGGGAAGCTCAACGGAGATGTTGTTCTGGTCTCAGTATACTGGGACTGAACACCCGATGCCTCTAAGCGACCAGCTAAAGCAGCTGGTCGAGCTGCACAAGGCGGCCGAACATGCCATGAAGGGCCTTATAGTCCGGCTGTGGCCTGGCGACGCCCTTCCAAACAGCTACTTCGGCCTGGTGAGGCGGCTTGTGGATGCCTGCCCACAGCTGGAGGTCGTCAAGCGGTCTGTCTGCATCGAAGGTGCACGCCGGGATTTCGCCCGTGTGAAGGTGCAGTGGGCCAAGCTAGACGCCGTGAAGCTGATCAAGGAAGGGCCGTCGCAGGGCAAGGAGCATCGCACCCCCGAAATTTATTATGAGGGTGTCCTGAAGGGTGCCCGTCTTGTAGCGGACGAATGTTCAAAGGATGTAATATTTGAGTAAACTTGCTCGTGTGATCATGTATGATGAAAACTTGTTTCATATGCGCTATGCAACGCTTGTGTGAATTTAAAATATTACCTTCTATTTGGCTGTTTATCCAATCTGAGAGATGGCTAGTCCTCGGCTTCTGCCCCCATGCCACGAGTGTTGGGGTGTTCGGGATAAACCTGAGCACTCTTGTTCCCATCTTTGGGTCCTTCGAGGGAGCTGCTCAGCACAACGAACAAGGCAACCGGACTAATGATGCTTTATCACTCTCACTTAGCCATAGAATTCTATAATTTTAAATTTCGGCGAAGCCCCTAGTATTCGGAAGGCTGAATTCGGGGAGCGATACACGCCTTTAAGCCGGACAGAGCCGGCCCGTCTTTAGGGACTTGAAAACCTCGCCGAACAGCGACCAGTCTCTCGCCTTATCATGATAGTCAGTTTTAGCTTTCTCTACTGAGGTGCTTAGCCCAGCAGAACCGGGGCACAATCGCAGTAGTTCTCCTAGCGCTACCTTAGCCGATAGAGCGGAACGTAAGGTACCAAAACATAGGAGCCGGGCAAACCCAACATTTGACCAAAGACATGATTCGGAGTTGATGCATATAATGCTACAAGTTCGGGGTGCCGCACTTGTGAAAGTGTTCAGACTTTTCACACCATATTGTGGGGTACATAAGCCCCTGGTGTATTGGCCGTACCGAAGTGTATGGTTGCAAGGCGTCATTAATGAACACATATATGTATAACAAGAATGCAATAATAGTCGTAGTGTTATGCATTGTTTATTCAAAAAGGTGTGTTTAAAGCAGAATGATACAGATGGTGCGATAAGCAAAGAGTAGGACTATGTCCCTTCCAAGGGCAAGCTGAGGAATAGTATTAAATCAAATATTTCACTCGTTATTGTAATCCACCTGGGAATTCCGTGGTGTGACGTAGCTTTCTGCCTCCTTGGTTTCTGCATCATCTGTTCGGCAATAGTGCTGTCGGGCAGGGTTTCTAGAGATTAAGGTCCTGAAAAAGAGAAAAATAACCAAACGGGAAGCCCCTAGTGCGGTTTAAGCCGCGTCTTGGGGCGTGCCGCAGTTGTGCCCCCCTCCCCACCTGTGCCCATGGTATTTTTAATGCGTAATTATGTACGCGTGGCATGAGTTTTGCCGTTTGGCTGGGACTGGGGTGGGGGCCGCATTGCTACGCAAGCTCAGATCGCGCTAGGCGGTCTAGTTGCCAATTGCTCCGAGCGCGCTTGAAGGTGTCCGGGTCTTGAAACGCCGAACTGGTGGATTGCCTTGAGAGGCTGCTTTGTGCTTTTGCTGCGAGGGCCGCGGTGTGCTCCTCCATTCGGAGAGAGCGCTCTGTGTTTCCATTGACTGTAATAACCCCGCGAGGTCCTGGCATCTTGAGCTTGAGGTATGCATAATGCGGTACCGCATTGAATCTCACAAATGCAGTCCGCCCGAGCAGTGCATGATAACCACTGCGGAACGGGACTATATCGAAGATTAACTCTTCGCTTCAGAAGTTATCCAAGGATCCTAAGACCACTTCCAGTGTAATTGAGCCTGTGCAATGGGCCTCTACGCCTGGAATGACGCCCTTAAAGGTCGTTTTTGTGGGTTTGATCCTTGAGGGGTCTATACCCATTTTGCGCACTGTGTCCTGATAAAGCAGGTTCAAGCTGCTGCCGCCATCCATAAGGACTCGAGTGAGGTGAAATCCGTCAATGATTGGGTCCAGAACCAGTGCGGCGAATCCACCATGACGGATACTAGTGGGATGGTCCCTGCGATCGAAAGTGATCGAATAGGAGGACCATGGATTGAACTTTGGGGCGACTGGCTCCAACGCATATACGTCCCTGAGCGCACGCTTCCACTCCCTCTTGGGGATGTGGGTTGCGTATATCATGTTCACCGTCCGCACTTGTGGGGGAAACCTCTTCTGTCCTCCGGTGTGTGGCTGCCGGGGCTCCTCCTCGTCATCGCTATGTGGCCCCTTGTCCTTGTTTTCGGCAATTAACTTGCCGGCCTGCTTGAACACCCAACAATCCCTGTTGGTGTGATTGGCTGGGTTGTCTGGGGTGTCGTGTATTTGACATGAGCAATCGAGTATACGGTCCAAGCTGGACGGGCCCGACGTACTTTGTTTGAATGGCTTTTTCCACTAACCGGGTTTAGAGCCTTTGAATCCGGCATTGACTGCCGTATCCTCGGTATTATCGCTATTAATGCGGCGCTTATGTTTGTTGCGACGTGACCTGCTATTGCCGTCCTTGGTATCCGAAGTACCATGGTTCTTTAATATGTTATTACTGCGAGCCAGCCAACTGTCTTCTCCCGCACAAAAGCGGGTCATGAGTGTCGTGAGGTCTGCCATAGATTTCGACTTTTCCTGACCAAGGTGCCGGGCTAGCCATTCATCGCAGATGTTGTGTTTGAAAGCCGCTAGGGCCTCTGCATCCGGACAATCGACGGTTTGATTTTTCTTTGTTAGGAACCGAGTCCAGAATTGCTTGGCCGATTCTTCTGGCTGCTGAATTATGTGGCTCAAGTCATCGGCATCTGGTGGCCGCACATAAGTGCCCTGAAAGTTGTCGAGGAATGCGGCTTCCAGATCTTCCCAACAGCTAACGGACTCTGCTGGCAAGCTGTTAAGCCAATCCCGCGCTGGTCCCTTGAGCTTTAGTGGGAGGTATTTGATGGCATGTAAGTCATCACCGCGGGCCATGTGGATATGGAGGAGGAAATCATCGATCCATACCGTGGGATCTGTTGTGCCGTCGTATGATTCAATATTTACAGGTTTGAAACCTTCTGGGATTTGATGATCCATTACTTCGTCTATGAAGCATAAGGGGTGTGCGGCACCTCTGTATTGGGCTATATCGCGACGCAGCTCGAATGGGTCTTGCCCACTGTGTTCGGCCCGGCCGGATTTACTTTTATAGTATCCGGCGTGACGTTTATCATCTCACATAGTGGCGCGCCCTCATGATCCGTAGATCGATCTAGCATGCTTTGCTTTGTCCTCCAATATGTCTCGCGGGTCTGGCGTATCTTCCCACGCCTTTTTATTTGAATGGCGTTGGGGTGCAGGCTGAGTTTTTGGCTGGAATGCCTCTCTATCGCGGCCACGAGTTGGCCGATCAGCCGCGTCATATGCTTCTTCCTCCAGTCGGGGTAGCAACCTGCATTTTGGGTAACTCTTGGAGGGGCGCTCGAGTTTATATTCCTCGGCCGCGAGGACTTCAGTCCATCTGTCAGCTAGCAGATCTTGATCAGCTTGAAGCTGCTGCTGCTTTTTCTTAAGGCTATTTGCCGTGGCTATAAGCCGGCGTTTGAAGCGCTCTTGTTCGACGAGATCCTCTGGCACGGCGAATTCGTCGTCGCCGAGGCTTGCCTCATCTTCGGAGGGGGCATGTAATTATCATCCTCCGCCTCTCCATCTGCCGCTCTCTCAGGAGGGCTGGCTCCTCCATCCTCCTGCTCTAAATCTTGCTGGAGGGGATTGTTGTTGTCTTCGGCACTACCCGAAGTGTTATTATCTCCTGTGCCGGTATCACCACTTTTGCTTTGGCAGGACTTAGAGCGGCGCCGCTGATGTCGGCGCTTGGGTTGCTTCTTGGAGGGGTCATCCTCCGCTATCTCATCGACATTGCATTCTTTGGGTGTATCCACCATGTATATATCGTATGATGAGGTGGCTGTCCAGTGCCCTGTGGGCAGTGGTTCCTCTTCGTCTCCTGCATCGTCGTCCATACCGTCGATGTCTTTGGAGTCGAAGTCGAGCATGTCGGTTAAGTCATCGACAGTGGCTACTAAGTGGGTGGTGGGTGGGCGCGAATTTCTTCATCGTCCGCATCCCAGTCCTGTCGGACATAGTTCGGCCAGGATCCTCCTGACAAGGAGAGAGACCTTAATGAGTTCAGTATGTCGCCAAAGGGCGAGTGCTAAAAAATATCAGCGGAGGTAGACTCCATGATCGGCGCCCAATCGGATTCGATAGGAACGGGCGCAGGCGGCTCGGAGTCCGTGGTCGAAGAAGGATCCGGCAGTTTAACAACACGACTCTCGTGCAAGGTAAGGTCGATGTTTGGCTCGATCGCCGCTGAGGGTAAGGCCTCCGTGGCGGGGTCCATCCACCCATCCATGGACGGCGCAACTGGCTCCGAATTGAGGGTCGGAGCGGCTGCCTGTGCGATCTCCTAAACAATGTCCGATGGTAGAGCTAAATCGTACTCATCGCGACCGCGTGACGCACAAGGCAGAGGCTCGAATCCGTCGAAGATCAAGTCTCCATGGATATCGGCCGTGTAGTTTAAGCTTCCAAACCTGACCTGGTGGCCAGGGGCGTAACTTTCAATCTGCTCCAGATGGCCAAGCGAATTGGCCCACAGTGCAAAGCCGCTGAACACGAAGATCTGTCCGGGGAGAAAAGTCTCACCCTGGACTGCATCGGTATCGATGATAATAGGACCCATCAAGCCTAACGGCGACGACACAAAGGAACTCTCAATGAAAGCACCAATATCGGTGTCAAAACCGGCGGATCTCGGATAGGGGGTCCCGAACTGTGCATCTAAGGCGGATGGTAACAGGAGGCAGGGGACACAATGTTTTACCCAGGTTCGAGCCCTCTTGATGGAGGTAAAACCCTACGTCCTGCTCGATTAATATTGATGATATGGGTAGTACAAGACTAGATCTACCACGAGATCGGAGAGGCTAAACCCTAGAAGCTAGCCTATGGTATGATTATATGTTGTCCTACGGACTAAAACCCTCCGGTTTATATAGACACCGGAGGGGCTAGGGTTACACAAGGTCGGTTACAAAGGAGGAGATACACATATCCGTATTGCCTAGCTTGCCTTCCACGCCAAGTAGAGTCCCATCCGGACACGAGACGAAGTCTTCAATCCTGTATCTACATAGTCTGACAGTCCGGCCAATGGAGATAGTCCGGCTGTCCGGAGACCCCCTGATCCAGGACTCCCACACCAAGGCATCAGGCAAAGGTTGCCATTCCGGTGCAACAAGACCAAGACCAGCAGAGCGGCAGGACGGAGGTCACCGTGGAGCCCGAGACGGCGTCATCACCAGTGCTTTTGGCAGCCGAAGACCACCTTTGGTTAGGATAAATTGTACTATATGTTCCCCTTCAAAATGGCCAATTGTTGGCGCCCTTCCCACTCATTATTTGGGGAGAGGCCCAGGGCCTCTATAAATAGAGCTAGCCACCACAGAGTAGGGACAGCGAGAAAGACATCTAGAAAACATGCAGAAATCTGGTAGAGCCCTAGCAGAGAGA
Organism: Triticum aestivum; assembly: GCF_018294505.1. Classification (NCBI taxonomy): domain Eukaryota; kingdom Viridiplantae; phylum Streptophyta; class Magnoliopsida; order Poales; family Poaceae; genus Triticum; species Triticum aestivum. The sequence continues at coordinate 292,841,789 of NC_057806.1, read as the reverse complement.
GAGAGAGAGGCGACTGAACTCACCCTAGCAGTTCATCGCACCAGCTCAAGAACACCTCTCGCGAGGCTGTTCTTCCCTTGTACTGTTCATCATCAGCCCCTAAGGCAATCCACCACACCACACACTGGAGTAGGGTATTACACCACAACGGTGGCCCGAACCAGTATAAACCTCCTGTCCCTTGTGTTGTTCGTTGTTTCTAGTTTAGATCCCGCGAGGAGATTGGACGTAGATCGGTAGGGGAGAGATCTCCGCACGCACCCCAGTGTTCGAACCTCAAGGGTCTGCCGGAACCTGAAATCCGACATTTGGCGCACCAGGTAGGGGTGCGCCGGAATCTTTCTTCCGCTGTTCGCGTGTGATCTTCCGTCCTGTCCATGGCTGACGCTCGTTGTGCTCGCGCCGAGTGCCGGGCTGCTCTCGCCACCCGCGTCGCCCAGACGGCGTCCGTCGGCGGATGTCCTCGTCATTCCCCGTCGCCTGCCGCCACCGGCCCAGCGGGGAACGAGCAGCAGGCCTCCTCCCAGCATCCTTCGGTGCGGCGGGAGGGCCGCACTGCCACACCGTCGCTGACTCCAACCGCTTCGTCGTCCCATGCCCGTCGCGCCCACACGGACGCGCACGCCGCGCTGTTCCTGGCAAGAGAACTCTTGCACTACTGCCCCATCCACGACCTCTACGAAGACTGGCTCACCCGCATCACCGAGCTCGTCAGCGCCGCAGGGGGCTCCCCCTTGCCGTCCCTCTCGCCCTCCATTCCGCACAGGAGGCGAGGATCAGGAGGTGCCTCCACCACCTCCTCCCCAAGGAGGCGCCCTGGCTCCAAGGCGCGCAGCCCCAGGGCGAGACCCTCCGTGTCCGGCGCCTGCGCATCAAGAAAGGAGCTGCCAAGAGATCCCTCAACCCCAAGAAGGTGCTCGCGCGCTCCCAGTGCCGGCGTGCCAAGATCGCGTCCCTGCACCTCCACGCCAAGACCCCGCGCTGCTCCAAGCGGCGGCGCGCGGTAATCCCCAGGAGCAAGCCCAGTACCAGCAAAAGGCACCGGTGGCCACAGCAGGCTGCCATGCCCTCACCCCCGAGCTACGCGGCGTCGCATGGCCAGGCAAGTTCAAGCCTGACCTGCCCCCTCGCTACGATGGCACGGCAGACCTGGCAGAGTTCCTGCAGCTCTACGAGCTATGCATCAAAGCCGCCAACGGAGACGGAAGGGTCATGGTGAACTAGTTTCCCATGGCGCTCAAGGACGGGGCCCACACCTGGCTCCTGAACCTGGCTCCTAGCACAATCTCCTCCTGGGACGAGATGCGCACTCGCTTCATCGCCAACTTCCAGGGCACTCGCGACCGGCCCCCGGCCGTGAGCGATCTCCGCCGCATCAAGCAGCAGCAAGGGGAAACCCTGCAGAAATACATCCAGCGCTTCAACAACGCTCGCCTCAAGATCTCCAAGGTGACTGAAGAAGCCATCATCTCGGCCTTCTCCGATGGCGTACGTGACGTCAAGATGAAGGAGGAGCTAGCAATCCATGAAGACCTGTGCACATCCCTGGAGCTGTTCAACTTGGCGACCAAGTGCGCCAGGTCTGAGGAAGGGCGCCTTTCACCCCTCGAACTCACGGCTGCTGACCCAGAAGAGAAGAATCCCAGGGCCAAGGACGTGAAGCGAAAGGGGGCTGTCGTGCTTGCAGCGGAGCCAGATACCAAGCGAGGCTGGGATCAGCCCGAGTCATCCAAGGGCAGCCGGTACTATGTGTACCACGACCTCCACACCCACAACACCAACGAATGTCAAGAGCTCAGGGCCGTGAGAGATGGACATGTCGGCTGATGCCCCGAGCGCAACGACAGGGGCTATGGCCGAGGAGGAGGAAGAGGTAGAGGACGATGGGAAGACCGTGGCCCTCACCAAGGGTGGGGAGACCGACCTCGCGAGGACCACTGGCAGGACTAGCCTCGCGAGGGAGGCTGGAGAGATCAGCCTCGTGAGGATCGCCCGCGCGGCAACGCATGCCTTCCTCCTCTGCCGCCACCGCCAAGGAGGAACGAAGACCAACATCAGGACGAGGGGGCTGGGGGCTTCTAGGAGCCGCGCGCAATCGCTTGCATCTTGGCTGGCGCACAGGCCCGAGCCTCACAGTGCATCTTCAAGCAGTTTGCTCGCGAGGTGAACGCAGTCCTCCCCAAGCTTGAGGCCACGCGCCCTCTCAGGTGGTCTGCGTGCGCTATCACGTTCAGCTCAGCGGATCAGCTCAAGTGCGCGGCAATGGCTGGAGTCCTCCCGATGCTTTGCTCCCCAGTCATCAGCAACATGCAGGTCACCAGGACCCTCATTGATGGCGGAGCAGGACTCAACGTCCTGTCCGTCGAGACGTTCGACAATCTCCAAGTGTCGTACGATCAGCTTCAGCCAACCAAGCCATTCTCAGGAGTCACTGATGGTTCCACTATTCCGATAGGGCAGGTTCGCCTTCCAGTCACCTTCGGACAGCGCAACAACTACCGCACCGAGCTCATCGACTTCGACGTCGCCCACATCCATCTGCCATACAACGCCATCCTCGGGTACCCAACCCTTGCCAAGTTCATGGCAGTGACTCACCATGGATACAATATCCTCAAGATACCAGGAAGCGGTGGAGTCATCACCGTACCCTGTGAAGAAAGAGACGCAGTGTGTTCACTTGAGCGCGCGTTCCAAGCCGCAACAATCAAAGACCCGGACCGCAGAAATGGAAGACTTCCCAAGGCGACCCCCAAGAAGAAGAAGGCTTCGCCTGGCCGAAGCCATCAGGAGGCAGGCGCCTCCGGAGGTGTTGGGTATGGATTTACGCCCAATCAGGGAGCGCCGCCCTCTCTCGCATAGGAAGGCGCGCCCGGCGCCCTCCTCGGGCAAGGCTCGGGGGCTCTTTCTTGGAGAGCCACCGAATTTGCCAAGGTCGCGAGGGAGGTGCTCGGGCACCACTTGGAGGGGTGCTTCCAAGCACATTTCCCTCAGGAAGGTACAAGGCAAGGAAGATCAAACCCTCAGGAGTTCATCACGAGCAACACTCAGGAGTTACATGAGTCGAGAGTCATGCGCGGTAGCCGCCGCTTGCCCGCCATGACCCCACATCCAGGAGAGGATGGTGGGCTGCGCGTCTGCATCGACGTACCAGGGCTCAACCAAGCCGCGTCTCCGGAGCGCCTCTGGCCTTCGCGCGTGGGGCGTTGCGAGGGACCGCCTCACAGCTACGTTCGCATGCCTTTCGGCCCGCCGAACGCGGTCGCCGCTCATCAGCGCTTGCTGAGGAGCATTCTGGAGGCTCAAGAGGTCAGGCATCATGCGGTCCTGGCGGAGATGGAGAAGGCCCTCGGAAACCCACCTGTGCCCCCGGAGCCTCCCAAGGCTCCTGGGCCTGGGGGCTCGTGAGGGTCGACGTCTTCATCGCGCATCGCCCGCTCCTTTAGCATCCCTTCATCTTCAACGGCACCAGGGGACATCTTTCTAAGTTCCGTTTTTAGCTGGGAGCGCCCACAGGGCCGCATTATTCCCAGGTTGCGTGGGTCCGTCCCAACGGCATGTATCCGTTTTGCTTATGCTGTTTACTTACCTTGCTGGGGGCGCCCCTCGCGCTGCATCATCCCCGAGCTGCTCGGGCCTCGCCTTGCGGCGTTTGCTTTTTCCGTGTCTACTTAAAATGAATTTGCTCTTTCACGCTCAATTATCACCTGCTGCTTATCGCGGACTTCTCCGCTTTCATGCAAAGCGCTTGCACGTTAAAAGGGGGGTACCTGAGCATCGCGACTCATGGACTCCTGCTGGCTCTCCAGCCCTCACCCCCTGGCCTTGACCCACAGCATCGCGACCTGTCATACCAGCGGCGGCTGAGCTCGCTCGAGGGTCGGGACCTAAGGATATAGATCATTTGCATTCTAACCACCCTACAGGAACACACCATTGATAAAGGCCCAGAGCCAGGCGCAACCCGCCTCGAGGTAGGGCCTCGTGAGTCCCGCGCTGGCTCACGAGTGCCCAGATACACCTCTCCTAGCCCTACCATGCCGGCCACGTGTCAGGGCGGGGCTGTACACGCCCCGGGGGCTCCTCCCGGAGGGGAGCCCCCTCCCACGTACCAGTGGAAGCACCATGCTCCGTGCTGCTGACGACACTGCCGAGGAGCGGCTATGCCCGTACGCATACGGAAGCGCTATGCTCCGCGCTGGTGATAAACAACTGAGGGCGGCCTCCGGCCGTACCAACCTCAGGGAGCCCAGAGCTCAGTGTCCGGACCATCGCAATGCCTCCCCTCGGGAGCGCCACGCGAGGGGGCTGGACACGGGGGCTACGCCATGGCCTCGCCCGAGCGCACGCCACCCAACCAAGTCCCTCAGACCTGGTCGTCACACGCCCCTCCCCGAGCAGAGCCAAGGTATGGAAACCCATTTGAACGTCAAGGGGGACTCCTGAGCATCGCGACTCAGGAGCCTAACTTGCCCCGTAGCCCCTCACTCCTTAGTCCCGTCCTGGTTTCTGGTCAGGGCTAACGCTGGGTGAGGTACGCGCGGGGCCGGGCCTTGCCGATGCAGAACGATCAATCCACTCCTCATTCCCCCCTTTCCTACTTGTTGCTTGTGCGCCAAGGGGGACTCCTGAGCATCGCGACTCAGGAGCATAACTTGCCACGTAGCCCCTCGCTCCTTAGTCCCGTCTTGGTTTCTGGTCGAGGCTAACGCTGGGTGAGGTACGCGCGGGGCCGGGCCCTGCCGACGTAGAGCGCGAGCAAGTAGGGGAGAAAAATGCAAATTCCAGGAAATTGGAAGCAAATATTACAAGCCATAGATTGTTTCACGACGTCAAACACAAGTCTAAACGCCTCCGCAAGGCATGGTGCATGTTGCAGGAATAAAAACAGGACAGAAGCCGCGAAGGGATCACTCTCCAGTGGCGTCGCCTCCTGGGGCCGCGGAGCTGGCGGCACCGCGCCCGGGCAAGATGCTAAAGGCGCGGAACCTTCCCAGCAAAGCTTAGGCTCGGCCTTTCACGGCCTCAGCGGCAGTGGCGGCAAGGTCGCCGCTCATGGGCTCCAGCAGGCTGTCAAGGTCGACGTTGGGGTCGTGCAGGTAGACGTGGCTGAGCACACGTGTCAGCGCCGCCGAAGACAGGGCGCGCCCCTCGGCCTCGGCCGTGGGGCCAAGGCCGTCTACGACATCTTCAAGCGTGCGGACCAGGAAGGGAAGCAGCTTGGCGGGGCCGTCCTCCGCGCCGGCTAGCGGCTCCTCCAAGCCGCTCTCGTAAAGCGTCTTCAGCGCGGCACGAGCCCTCTTCTCCATCTTCGCAAAGGCCACCCAATCCTCCGCCAAGACCTTCGCTTTGGCGTCCAGCTCGGCCCTCTCCACCTGCAGTGACCGCTCCAGCGTCTCCAGTTCGCCGTGGCGGTCATCAACCTTAGCGTCCCGGTCCTTGACGGCAGCCTCCCGAGCCTTCATCTCCTTCTCTTTCTCCTGGCGGTCGCGGACCTCCTTGGCGAGCTCGTCGTGCGGGCCTTGCAGCTCGACCTCCAGCTCCTTGCAGCGAGCCTTGGCAGCCACAGCGTCGCCCAGGGCAGCGTCGCGGGCAGCCTTGGCTTGGTTGGCGGCCTGCTTCTCCCCATCGGAGGTCGCCACGGCCTGGCTCAGCGCTGCTCGGACAGAGGCAGCAGAACGGGCCTAGCCAGAAGCTAGCTCCAGGCGCCCGGTCGCTAGGCGAGGGTCCGCGCTCAGAAGAGCCTCCCGCAGCTGGCTCAGTTCGCTGGTGACCTGGTCTAGGACGGCGGCAGAGGAAGCAGAAGAAGCGGGAACCGGCGGAGCAGGCGAAGAAGACGGCAGCGTGATCACGGCTTGGCAGGAAGGAACCCCCTGGGCCTTGGTCGCCCCGGCTGCAGCATCGAGCGCAGTCGACTCCAGGGTCAGCGGGGCCACGAGGGCTGACTCCTCGCTAAGGCATCCCAGTCGGCCTCGCAAGGACGATCGGACGAGGGAGGCGCGAGCCGCGCTATCTTCCTCCCCAGCGGACGAAGGCACCGCCCCGGGAGATGGACTCGCCCCAAGCGGAGCCGCAGAAGCCCCTCTCAACCTCTTCGCCGCAGGCGCCGGCCTGACAAGAGAATATGGACGTCATGCCTCGGTGGCAGAAACCAAGCAAAGCGGGAATCAAACACTTACTGGTCGTCGCTCGCGGATCCAAGCAACTTCCGGCCGAACTTGAAGCATGAGAGCCTGCAGTTTGGGTTAGCCTCGGGAGGCCCGGAAGCAGAAGCCACGTCGGGAGGGCTGGGGCTGGCTTCAGACCGCCCAGGGATCGGAGAGGACCCTGGGGGAACCAGCCCCGACCTGCCCTTCCTTGTGACCAAGGGAGAGTCCTCCCCTCCTCGCCCGGCGCCGGCATCGTCGTCATCCGGCATGGAGCGGAGGGCCCGAAACCTGAGCCAAGGGAAGGACTCCCTCGACTCCTCGCCAGTCGCCTTGAAGACGGATTCTTCCTCCTCCGCCTCTTCTTCCTCCTCACTCTCGCTGGAGCTGCTGGAGGACACGTCCACCATCGCCAGCGCCGCAAGATCCTCGAGAGCTACCGCGAGCACCAGCCCCTCACCGTTGAAGGTGGGCATGGTGTTCACCACCTGCTCCCAGTCGTCGCGAAGGAACAGGCGGACGGGGGCGCCCATCAGCGTCGCCACGTCTCCCCCAACAAAGGAATGGAGGGCCGCGACCAAATTCCCGTCGGTCAGGGCCTCCGAGCTCAGGCGCAAGACGGCGTCCGCTTCCCCAAGCCTCCACAACGGGAGCGAGTGCTCCAGGAGTGGAGCCACCCGGTGCTCCAAGAACTCCCTCAGGAGCGTGGCTCCAGTCAGCTTCGCCGCCCCCAAGTTGCTTGGCCTCAGGTCCGCGTCCCTCCTCTTCAGCACCGCCTTCGCACGGGGGTTGACGAGCTCCACGCGGGACCACGCGTCGACGGCCTTGGGCTGCCCCGTAGGCAGCACCAGACGGGGGTGGTGGCGCCCGACATCCACCATGATCCACTTGCTCCAGAAGCATTCGATCCTCTTCCCAGGCTTCAAGATGGCATTGGAATTGGAGTACGCGATGAAGCTCGCACATGCGGAGACATGGACACCAGAAACCCGAAGGGAAAAATAGTGACGCAACAAGGCCACCGAGGGCTTTACCCCGACGTGAGCCTCACAGTAGTAAGCAAAAATCGCCACGAGAAGAACAGAGTTGGGGTGGAGGTGCAGAGCCTGCAAGTTGTACTGGCGGATAACAACAAAGAAGAACTCAGAGAAAGGAGGCACCAGACCGGCGACAATGGCACTCACAAAGAGCGGATAGAAGGTGCTCCCCTTGGATTCAGGCTGGTCGGAGCCGGCCTTGAGCACAGTCGCCCCCTTGCTGCCCTGGGCCACCGTCATCAGGCGCGTAAGGGCGAGGTTCTTCTCCAACAGGTTCGGGGAATCCAGGGCCAGCGAGTACCAGGCCTCGGTCGGGGACTTGCGAGGCACCATGGCGTGCCGGATGAGAAGGATTGAGACAGATCTGGAGGATTTCGGAAGCAAGAAGGAGGAGAGCAAGAAAGGGGATCTGGAGCGAGGCGAAGGAGAACAAAGCAAGTAAGTCTGGCCCTGGCACCTCTTTTGTCAGATGGGCAGTTGTCAAGGCATCATGGGGAGCGCAGACACCCACGTCCAATCAATCTCCACGCGGCGCCCAAGGCCGTAGGCTGTTAGGGCCCGTGGCGCTTCGTGCTTGCCCCTTCGCTTTCCTGCTAGGCCAAGCCCGGGCGCGCTTTGGGCCCGGTGGCTACTGTCGGTGTTCTGGGAATGGGGGTCCCCAAACTTGCCTGCCTGCGGCCTGCGGCGTGGCTCAAGTGGGGGGCCCAATGCGGCCCATCTTCATCAGCTCAAGCTCAAGACCCTCGCAAGGGGCCAAGCCTTGCGGGGCGGACGACAGAAAGCTTCCTCAAAGTAGCCTCATCAGGCAGGCTCGCGAGGAGGCGGAGAGATCAAGGCGGGGATACCTCATGAGGAACCCGTGACGCAAGCCATGATGATCGAGACCAGGTGGGCGCTGGCCTACGCAGTGTCCTTGTTTCCCCTTTGGTGCAAAGGGGGCAAGCACAGGCCAAGGCATCGGGCAAAGGTTACCATTCCGGTGCAACGAGACCAAGACCAGCAGAGCGGCAGGACGGAGGTCACCGTGGAGCCCGAGACGGCGTCATCACCAGTGCTTTTGGCAGCCGAAGACCACCTTTGGTCAGGATAACTTGTACTATATGTTTCCCTTCAAAATGGCCAATTGTTGGCGCCCTTCCCGCTCATTATTTGGGGAGAGGCCCAGGGCCTCTATAAATAGAGCTAGACACCATAGAGTAGGGACAGCGAGAAAGACATCTAGAAAACATCCAGAAATCTAGTAGAGCCCTAGCAGAGAGAGAGAGAGAGAGGCGACTGAACTCACCCTAGCAGTTCATTGCACCAGCTCAAGAACACCTCTCGCGAGGCTGTTCTTCCCTTGTACTGTTCATCATCAGTCCCTGAGGCAATCCACCACACCACACATTGGAGTAGGGTATTACACCACAACGGTGGCCCGAACCAGTATAAACCTCGTGTCCCTTGTGTTGTTCGTTGTTTCTAGTTTAGATCACGCGAGGAGATTAGACGTAGATCGGTAGGGGAGAGATCTCCGCGTGCACCCCAGTGTTCGAACCTCAAGGGTCTGCCGGAACCCGAAATCCGACAACAAGAGCAAGGAGTTCATCATCAACACACCATTTGTTACTTCTTGGAGAGTGGTGTCTCCTAGATTGGCTAGGTGTCACCTGGGAGCCTCCGACAAAGATTGTGGAGTTGAACCAAGGAGTTTGTAAGGGCAAGGAGATTGCCTACTTCGTGAAGATCTACCGCTAGTGAGGCAAGTCCTTCGTGGGCGATCGCCATGATGGGATAGACAAGGTTGCTTCTTCGTGGACCCTTCGTGAGTGGAGCCCTCCGTGGACTCGCGCAACCGTTACCCTCCGTGGGTTGAAGTCTCCATCAACGTGGATGTACGATAGCACCACCTATCGGAACCATGACAAAAACATCCGTGTCTCCAATTGCGTTTGAATCCTCCAAACCCTTCCCTTTACATTCTTGCAAGTTGCATGCTTTACTTTCCGCTGCTCATATACTCTTTTGCATGCTTGCTTGAATTGTGTGGAGATTGCTTGACTTGTGCTAAGATAGCTAAAATCTGCCAAGAACTAAAATTGGGAAAAGGCTAGATTTTTATTTGGTCAAGTAGTCTAATCACCCCCCTCTAGACATACTTTCGATCCTACAAGTGGTATCAGAGCTTTGGTCTCCATTTGCTTTGATTTCCATAGCTTTTGGCGGTCATAGCCTTGGTTTCACAACCTAGGAGAGTATGGCGTCTAGCGAGGGAAATTATCACCGTAGAGGTCCTTACTTTGATGGCACTAATTTTGCTAGTTGGAAGCATAAGATGAAAATGCATATTCTTGGACATAACCCCGCCGTTTGGGCTATTGTGTGTATTGGCTTGCAAGGTGAATTCTTTGATGGGAAAGAACCGAACCATGAAGCCACCGCGGAAGAGTTGAAAATGCTACAATACAACGCTCAAGCTTGTGATATCCTCTTCAACGGATTGTGCCCCGACGAATTCAACAAAATCAGCCGTCTAGAGAATGCAAAGGAAATTTGGGATACTTTGATTGATATGCACGAAGGTACCGACTCCGTCAAGGAATCCAAATTGGATGTGCTTCAAAGTCAACTTGACAAGTTCAAAATGAAGGATGGTGAAGGTGTTGCTGAAATGTACTCTAGGCTCGCTCTTATCACAAATGAGATTGCCGGCTTAGGGAGTGAAGAGATGACCGATATATTCATCATTAAGAAGATCCTAAGAGCCTTGGATGGAAAATATGATACCGTGTGCACATTGATCCAAATGATGCCAAATTACAAAGATCTCAAGCCAACGGAAGTCATCGGAAGAATTGTTGCTCATGAGATGTCACTCAAGGATAAAGAGGAATTTCACAACAAATCAAGTGGTGCTTACAAAGCCTCATGTGAAGCCCCCACATCATCGAGTGAGAAACAAACCTTCAATGAAAAATTGAACTTAATGGTGAAGAACTTTAACAAGTTCTACAAGAGTAGAAGCAAGGAAAGAAGTGAAGAGTCAAGGTCCTACAATGACAAAAGATCTTCTAGTCGAGAGTGAAACTGCTACAATTGTGGAAGACACGGACACTACTCCAATGAGTGTGCGACTCCCCACAAGAGAAGAGAAGATTCTCCCAAAAGAAGAAGTAGAAGAGAAGAATCACCATCAAGGGAGAGAAGGAGTAGGGATGATCGATATGAACGAAGACACCCTCGGAGAAGCAAGGATTCGGAAAGGAAGGACAAGTCATCAAGGAGCTACACAAAACGAAGATATCAAGCTCATGTTGGTGAATGGGTATCCGGGCTCCGACTCCGATAATGACTCCGAGAGAAGCTATCACTCTGACTCCGAATATACTCAAGATGAAGGTGTTGCCGGACTAGCACTTGTGTCAACCAACTCCTATGACATATTTGATTCACCAAATGAAGGAATTGGAATATGCTTCATGGCCAAAGGTCCAAAGGTATCACACCCCGAGTATGTTGATTTCAATAGTGATGAAGATGACTTGTTAGGTGATGATGAGTTACTTGTTGACAACTATAGTGATGAATACTATGATGAAACGAATGACAATGATAAGGAGAAGATTGAGTCTCTAACTAAAGAACTAAACAATCTTAAGTTAGCTCATGAAACTATCTTAGGAGATCATCGAGAACTTTTAAGGACTCATGAGAATTACGTTTTGAAAATCTCAACCTTGAGCAAGAGCATGAGTTCTTAAAGGCAATCAATGATGATGTTCGCAAGAAAAGTTCTTCTTACATTGCCAGGTGTTTACTCTTATCCACTTACATGCCTCAAGTCAAGTCTAGTAACAAGAACAAGAAGGATTCTTCTTCTAGTAGTAACGATAATCATGCTAAATCCAGTGTTGTTGCTTCTAGTAGTTCTCTTGATTCCACTAATGATTCTCTTAGCCAAGTTACACTTGAGCAATAAAATAGCTTATTGAAGGGAATTATAGAGAAAGGTGTTTACAATAGCCTTGCCAGGAGTAAGCAATTCGAGGAAATTGTATGCAAGCAAGGAAGGCACCGGAAGAATCAAGGTATTGGTTTTGAACGAAAGTTCAATGCCTATGGAGTTGAGTGGGAAGAAGATCAATACCCCAAGACGAAGTTTGTTCCTCAACAAGATAAGTATGATCCTACTTCATCCAAAGGAACACAAGCTCAAGATGATCTTCCACCACAAGACCACAAGCAAAAAGGCAAGGACAAGCTTCAAGAGGAAATTGATGCATTTGAATAACCTCCTAAGGCCTTGGTCAAGTGGGTTCCCAAGACTACATCAAGTTCCACTTCATGAAGTACAACTACAATTTCGAGGATTCCCATCAAGATGGTGTGGATCCCGAAGAAGAAGAACTAGAAGAGTTCTTGAGGGTGACTCTGCCAATATACTTCACTCTTATCATTTTGGCAAGAACAAGTGCAATCAACTTCCACATCTTGCACTAGTTCAAGGAGTCACAAACCCTCTTGTTGGTAAGACAAGGGACAAGGTAACCTAAAGCTTTCATAGACATCATATTGTGTGTGCATCACTCTATGTCTATGGATACCCTTGTTTGTTCCTTGTGGGACTAACCCGTGTAGGTATTGAAAGTGCAACTCACTCCAAAGGATAGCTCCAAATGATCTACATCAACATAGAGCATCCACATCTTCAACACCTACATGAAGTCATCATCGACAAAACCCAAGGTTAGTTCATCCCTCTTAGGGGGGATCTCACATCTAGGGGGAGCTTTACTCTAACAATTGAGTTAAAGCAACTCTAATGGTGTGAACACAACAACACTTTATGTAAAAGTGGTAACCCCACTTGTGCTTAAACGATGAGTATGACCTATGATCAAATGTTCTCATTTGACTCCTAAGTCAATATACTCATATATAGATGACCTGGTCATCGCCAATTGCCTGATAGATGCTAGAATTGTTTGTGCATGCTTTGCCACATTTTCATTTGCCATTTTATTGTGTGAGCATGTTGGTTGCATAATTTACTCATTCGAGGACATCCACTTGTTGATTTGATTGATTGGTTTCCTTTTCTTTTGGCCAAGTGGATGGACAAGAATGCCTAAGAACCTTCTCTAGTTATCTATGCTTTTCTCGTCTCAAACTCTATTCATGCTGCATCACAAAATTTGATCAAGTCAGATACGAACCACTCTGTATGAGGAGCACTCGGAGTCCCCGATTTGTCATAGACTTAAACTTCCAAAACTTCTTTGTGCGTTTCGGTCTGACCGATTCACCCATTTCGGTCATACCGAGATCACTAAGTCGATCTAGGTTTTCAACCTCGGTGCAACCGATTCGAACCTTTCGGTCACACCGAGTTTCAGTAACTGCTTGCAATTATGAATCTCGGTGCCACCAAGTTGTTCCACTCGGTCACACCGACAGGGTCGGGCTATATATACCCAGGGGTCAAATTTTGGAAAACTTTCCGAACCTCCTCGACCCGCTCTTAGCCCGCTCTGCCTCCAGGGTCTCCGGATCATCTTCCTCGTCGCCAGCCGCCTCCTGCCGCTGGTCTCCGCCGCCGTCAACGGGAATCATCCCCGCCGTTGCCTCCGTAGCGAGTTCTCCACTAAACTAGGGTATGAACTCGATCACTGTGCTATCCCTATCTGATTCCTAGCACATTGTGTTCGCCATGTATCTTGCCACGTTTGAGATCATTCTTATGCAGTCAAAACACTCCGTAGTTTAGTTGTGAATTGAAAATTTAGGGTTAGGTTTCCGCCGAAACCATCTCGGACCCACCGAGTTGTGGAACTCGGTATCACCAATTCGGCTCAGGCCATTGCACATGTAATTTTCGGTCTGACCGAGAATTGCAAATCGGTGTGACCGAGTTCAAGACTTTGTGAAACCCTAGCAGTCTCGGTGCCACCGAACTGTGACTCGGTCTGACCGAGTTCACTAGTTTAGGTTCCAACAGTTGCTTCGGTATCACCGAGTTTACAAATCGGTTGATCCGAAATGCTTTCTGTGGAAAACTAAAACTAAGTTTTTGACTCATTCTTTTGCAAAAACCTCTGCATTTTGTGATGCTCATCCACTCTATCTCATCTATATCTATTCACAAGGTCTGCTGTCAGTGTTTGCAATATGTCTGATCAGAGTGACAGCCAGAACAGGTCACAAGAGCAGGTTCACCTGAGTGAGGGCACTAGTTCCTCTAGCAGTTCAGATGATGGTAGCAGGAGCACCCCAAGCAACTTACCCAAAGCTGCCACCAGGGCCAGAAAGAAGAAGACCTCTGAATCTGAGAATGAAGACTATGTGGTAGTTGAGGATGAGGCCACTTCCAAGAAGAAAGTGGTTAAGAAGGAATATAGCACTGCTGCTGCCACCAAGCCAGGCATGAAGCAAAAGGTTCCTGCAAAGAGAATTCCAATGTCTAAGGCCAGAGCATCTACTCAAGTCCCTTTGGCATCTGAACCCAAAGAGGCTACCGCAAAAGGGAAGAAGAGGAAGGAGAGGGTCAAAAAGACCACTGCTAGAGTGCTTGGGAGATCCTCAATCATGAGAGATTCTAAAGAGGAAGAGGAAGAAGATGTTGCACCAACACCCAAAGCTCAGAAGCTTATGGGTGATGCCATCAGGGTAGGGGCTGTTCAATCTAAGCCTAAGACTGCTCCAAAGGCTGCTGCTCCAGCTCCAAAGCCAAAACTGAAGAGGAGCACCAGGAACATCCCTGCTGAGGAAAAGAACAAGGCCCCAGTGCCTGAAGATGAAATGGAAGAAGAAGATGATGAGTCACATGTATTGAGGAAGCTGAAGCCAAAAATCCCAGATCACAATGATGCTCATCCAGTAGCTGAGAACATGAAGATAAGGAAGGACTCAGGTTTGAGGCTATGGAGAGAGTCTGATCCATATGCCACCAGGAGGAGGACTGCTGTGGATTACAGGTTCCATACAAAGGAACAGCAGGACTTCTATGAGACGGTGTTGCTTGAAAAGAAGCCCATAGTGTGTGACATGAGATGGGTCGACCGGGACTACATCAAGGAGAATGAGGATCACTATCCAGGTGTACATGACAGTTTCAAGGCTTGTGGAGTCGATGAGTTTGTGGCTCAGAAGCTCACAAAATGGAATGATGAGCTCATCATGCAGTTCTACTCCACAGCTCATTTCTACCTAGATGGAAGGATTGTCTGGATATCTGAAGGTACGAGGTACCAGTCCATGGTTGCTGAATGGGCGAAGTTGATCAATGCCCCAAAAGAGAGTGAAGATGACTTGGATGTCTATGCCAACAGGAAGAAGGATCACAACACAATGGCACACATGTACAAGGAGATCCCAGATGCTGCTCTTGAGACACATAAGTTTGGATCTGTACATTACCTTCTGTCAGGCTTGCCAACCATCAACTGGATCCTCAGGCACCCTCTCTTGCCAAAGTCAGGTGATTACAAGATGATCAGAGGCCATGCAATTAACTTGCTTCACATCTTTGATGTCCCACAGAAGTTCAAAGTCATGAGCCTAATAGTTGAAACTATCAAGAGGATAGCTGCAGATCAGAAGAGGAGTTGCGGGTATGCCCCACAGATCCAGGAGCTAATCAACTCCAAGATGGGCACTGGTACATACCTGTTGGACAAGGAGCACATGCCTATCTATCCAGACTTCGAGGACAACACTGTGGTTATGAATGAGGATGAACCATCTTCTATGCACGCACAAGCCAAGAAGGAGAAGGCAAAAGCTGAAAAGGCTGCAAGGATGCCAACTACTGAAGAAGCATCTCAGTATCTCCTGAAGAGCAAGCAAGATCAGCTTGGCTACCTGATTGCATCCACTCTGAGGATTGAGAAGGGACTGGCCACCCTGACTCAAAACCAGGAGAGTTTGAAAAGAATCGTGGAGCAAAAATTCTATGACTTGGATGCGAAGGTAACTGAGATTCAGTCTGTTGTGGAGCAACTTCAAGATGATATGCAGGAGAGGAAGGGCAAGACAACCACTGATGCATTTGCCAGAGTGCCTAGAGCTCAGAGGTCTGCTGCAGTGCCTGTTCCAGACACCAGAGCCACGTCATCTGCACCAGCTACAGCTTCAGTGCTACCAACTCCAGCACCTACTCCATCAGCTCCATCTACTTCGACTGAAGCCTTCGTTCTTGGAGTTATCTGGACACCACTACCTGAAGACCAAGCCTGAGAGACGATTTAGTGCTATGCATTTTCTAGGAACTTTTTGGTAACTTTTTGCCAAAGGGGGGATGTATAGATCATAGGCTTTGAGAGAGAGCGTTGTTTTTTATTCTTTCTTGCTTTGGTGGTTGAACTTTATTTGCTTTTCTTGTTTGAGATACCTTTTGTCTATGTGATACTTGGATGATCATGTGTTTGATCATATGCTACATTAATGCTTGACATTATCTTTTTATCCCTATATAATAATTCACTTTGCTTGGTGATGAGTGCATGCATTTAATTATTATCATTTTGAGCGCTCCACCAAGATGTATGTGACATGGAAGAGTAACCCATGAGCCTAACTCTTTGTGCATTTGCAGTCCAAAGCAAACCATAAACTATGCACAAATTTAGGGGGAGCTCTTGCCTTTCACATACTTCTCAAAGCGACAATGTTTTTCACTCTTATTATCATTTGTTGAAGCTTTGATCTATATGTTGTCATCAATTACCAAAAAGGGGGAGATTGAAAGTGCAACTATCCCTAGGTGGTTTTGGTAATTCCTAACAACATATAGCTCATTGAGCTAATGCTATTCCAAGATTAATATTTCACGAAAAGCTCAATGAATGGCATGGCATGGATGAGAAATGTGGACCCCTCAAAATATTAAGGACAAAAAGATTGGCTCAAGCTCAAAGCTCAAGACTCTACATTTTATATTTTAGTGATCCAAGATCACATTGAGTCTATAGGAAAAGCCAATACTATCAAGGAGGGATGAGGTGTTGTTTAATAAGGTTCTTGCTTCATAGTGCTTAGTGATATGCTCCAAAACCCTCAACTACCTTCCCACATCCACATATGACCTAAACCAAAAGTCAAACTCGGCCCTACTGATTCTTTCTATCCGGCGCCACCGAGTTTCAAATGTCATAGCCACTGCCACAAACCGTAGGCAAATCGGTCTCACCGATAGGGATTTCGGTCACACCGAGATGGAGTTGTAATCTCTCTGTTTCCCTTCATAAGTTTCGGTCCTACCAAGATGAGCGATCAGTCCCACCGAGATTGCAATGTAAACTCTCTGTTTCTCTTTCGTAACATTTCGGTCCCATCAAAATGAGCGATCGGTCCCACCGAGTTTACCTGACCAACTCTCTGGTTAGCTTATTACCAAAATCGGTCCCACCGAGTTTGTGTAATCGGTCACACCAAGATTACGTTATGCCCTAACCCTAACCATATCGGTCCTACCGAGTTGCATCTCAGTCCCACCGAAAATCCTAACGGTCACTAGGTTTGCTAAATCGGTCCGACCGAGTTTTTCACTTCGGTCTCACCGAGATTGGTAAATTGTGTGTAACGGTTAGTTTTTGTGTGGAGACTATATATTCCCCTCCACCCACTCTTCATTCGTGGAGAGAGCCATCAGAACATACCTACACTTCCAATACACATTTTCTGAGAGAGAACCACCTACTCATGTGTTGAGGCCAAGATATTCCATTCCTACCATATGAATCTTGATCTCTAGCCTTCCCCAAGTTGCTTTCCACTCAAACCTTCTTTCCACCAAATCCATATCCTGTGAGAGAGAGTTAAGTGTTGGGGAGACTATCATTTGAAGCATAAGAGCAAGGAGTTCATCATCAACACACCATCTGTTACTTCTTGGGGAGTGGTGTCTCCTAGATTGGCTAGGTGTCACTTGGGAGCCTCTGACAAAGATTGTGGAGTTGAATCAAGGAGTTTGTAAGGGCAAGGAGATCGCCTACTTCATGAAGATCTACCGCTAGTGAGGCAAGTCCTTTGTGGGTGATGGACATGATGGGATAGACAAGGTTGCTTCTTCATGGACCCTTTGTGGGTGGAGCCCTCCGTGGACTCGCGCAACCGTTACCCTCCGTGGGTTGAAGTCTCCATCAACGTGGATGTACGATAGCACCACCTATCGGAACCACGACAAAAACAACTGTGTCTCCAATTGCGTTTGAATTCTCCAAACCCTTCCCTTTACATTCTTGCAAGTTGCATGCTTTACTTTCCTCTGCTCATAGACTCTTTGCATGCTTGCTTGAATTGTGTTAAGATTGCTTGACTTGTGCTAAGATAGCTAAAATCTGCCAAAGACTAAAATTGGGGAAAGGATAGATTTTTATTTGGTCAAGTAGTCTAATCACCCCCCCTCTAGACATACTTTCGATCCTACAGAGTTCTTTATGACTGTGAGTCCATGTATTATACGCACTCTCAACCTTCCACAATTTTCTAGCCTCTACGGTACCGTGCATTGCCCTTTCTCGCCTTGAGAGTTGGTGCAAACTTCGCCAGTGCATCCAGACCCCGTGATATGATACGCTCTATCACACATAAACCTCCTTATATCTTCCTCAAAACAGCCACCATACCTACCTATCATGGCATTTCCATAGCCATTCTAAGATATATTGCCATGCAACTTTCCACCATTCCGTTTATTATGACACGCTCCATCATTATCATATTGCTTTGCATAATCATGTAGTTGACATCATATTTGTGGCAAAGCCACCATTCATATTTTTCATACATGTCACTCTTGATTTATTGCATATCCCGGCACACCGCCGGAGGCATTCACATAGAGTCATATTTTGTTGTAATTCTTGAGTTGTAAGTAATAAAGTGTGATGATCATCATTATTAGAGCATTGTCCCATGTGAGGGAAGGATGATGGAGACTATGATTCCCCCACAAGTCGGGATGAGATTCCGGACTAAATAAAAAAAGGCCAAATAAAAAAAGAGAAGGCCCAAGAAAAAAATGAGAGAAAAAGAGAGAAGGGACAATGTTACTATCCTTTTTCCACACTTGTGCTTCAAAGTAGCACCGCAATCTTCATGATAGAGAGTCTCCTGTGTTGTCACTTTCATATACTAGTGGGAATTTTTCATTATAGAACTTGGCTTGTATATTCCAATGATGGGCTTCCTCAAAATGCCCTAGGTCTTCGTGAGCAAGAAAGTTGGATGCACACCCACTTAGTTTCTTTTGTTGAGCTTTCATACATTTATAGCTCTAGTGCATCCGTTTCATGGCAATCCCTACTCCTCTCTTTGACATCAATTGATGGGTATCTCCATAGCCTATTGATTAGCCGCGTCAATGTGAGACTTTATACCTTTTGTCTTCTCATAACCCCCATCATTATACTTTATTCCACCCATAGTGCTATACCCATGGCTTGCGCTCATGTATTGCGTAAGGGTTGAAAAGGCTGAAGCGCGTTAAAAAGTATGAACCAATTGCTCGGCTTGTCATCGGAGTTATGCATGATGAGAACGTTTTGTGTGATGAAATTGAAACATAGCCTAACTATATGATTTTGTAGGGATAAGCTTTCTTTGGCTATGTTATTTTGATAAGACATAATTGCTTGGTTAGCATGTTTGAAGTATTATTTTTTTATGTCAACATTGAACTTTTATCTTGAATATTTTGGATCTAAATATGCATGCCACAATAAAAAGAATTACATTGAAAATTATGCTAAGAAGCATTCCACATCAAAAATTCTGTTTTTATCATTTACCTACTCGAGGACGAGCAGGAATTAAGCTTGGGGATGCTTGATACGTCTCCAACGTATCTATAATTTTTTATTGTTACATGCTATTATATATTCTGTTTTGGATGTTTAATGGGCTTATTTATACACTTTTATATTATTTTTGGGACTAACCTATTAACCGGAGGCCCAGCCCAAATTGTTGTTTTTGCCTATTTCAGTGTTTCGTAGAAAAAGAATATCAAACGGAGTCCAAACGGAATGAAACCTTCGGGAGCGTGATTTTTGGAACAAACATGATCCAGAGGACTTGGAGTGGACGTCAAGCAATCAACAAGGAGGCCACGAGGCAGGGGGGCGCGCCTACCCCCTGGGCGCGCCCTCCACCCTCGTGGGCCCCTCGTGGCTCCACCGACCTACTTCTTCCTCCTATATATACCTACGTACCCCCAAACCATCGAGGAGCACCACGAAAACCTAATTCCACCGCCGCAACCTTCTGTACCCGTGAGATCCCATCTTGGGGCCTTTTCCGGCACTCCGCCGGAGGGGGCATTGATCACGGAGGGCTTCTACATCAACACCATAGCCTCTCCGATGATGTGTGAGTAGTTTACCTCAGACCTTCGGGTCCATAGTTATTAGCTAGATGGCTTCTTCTCTCTTTTTGGATCTCAATACAAAGTTCTCCTCGATTCTCTTGGAGATCTATTTGATGTAATCTTCTTTTGCGGTGTGTTTGTCGAGATCCGATGAACTGTGGGTTTATGATCAAGATTATCTATGAAGAATATTTGAATCTTCTCTGAATTCTTTTATGTACGATTGGTTATCTTTGCAAGTCTCTTCGAATTATCAGTTTGGTTTGGCCTACTAGATTGATCTTTCTTGCAATGGGAGAAGTGCTTAGCTTTGGGTTCAATCTTGCGGTGCTCGATCCTAGTGACAGTAGGGGAAACGACACGTATTGTATTGTTGCCATCGAGGATAAAAAGATGGGGTTTATATCATATTGCATGAGTTTATCCCTCTACATCATGTCATCTTGCTTAAAGCGTTACTCCGTTCTTATGAACTTAATACTCTAGATGCATGCTTGATAGCGGTCGATGTGTGGAGTAATAGTAGTAGATGCAGGCAGGAGTCGGTCTACTTGTCACGGACGTGATGGCTATATAAATGATCATACCTAGATATTCTCATAACTACGCTCAATTCTATCAATTGCTCGACAGTAATTTGTTTACCCACCATAATACTTATGCTATCTTGAGAGAAGCCACTAGTGAAACCTATGGCCACCGGGTCTATTTTCCATCATATTAATCTCCCATCAACAAGCTATTTCTTGCGTCATTTATTTTGCTTTCTTTACTTTTAGTCTTTATCATAAAAATACCAAAAATATTATCTTATCTTCTCTATCATATCTCACTTTTGCAAGTGTCCGTGAAGGGATTGACAACCCCTTTATCGCGTTGGTTGCAAGGTTCTTATTTGTTTGTGTAGGTGCAAGGGACTTGAGCGTGGCCTCCTACTGGATTGATACCTTGGTTCTCAAAAATTGAGGGAAATACTTACGCTACTTTGCTGCATCACCATTTCCTCTTCAAGGGAAAACCAACGCAGTGCTCAAGAGGTAGCAGAATCACTCCAAAAAGAATTATTATGCATAAAAACATCATAAATAACAGTAGGAAAACATGATGCAAAATGGACGTATCAACTCCCCAAGCTTAGGCCTCGCTTGTCCTCAAGCGAAAACCAAAATCGAAAAACATGTCCACATGCTTAGAACGAGAGGTGTCGATAAAAAGAAAATACAGACATAGAAGCATCATGTTGAATATTATAACAGCAACAAATGTAAACATAAGACTTTTATCATAGAATTTTTATCATAGTCTTCTCATGAATAAGTGACAATTCATCACACTATCGAAGTATAATGCAAAAACTCTATTAGAAACCAACAAACGGTGTTCTCAGTCAACTTTGCAACTACAATTCATCATCTTTTCAGGAAGGGTCATGTATCGGAGCCTTTAGGCAAGTCCACATACTCAACCATCATATAGTCTTTTATGATTGCTAACACTCACCGCATACCCATGAGCAAAGTGTTTCAATCGGACTTTCGGGTACATAAGGTCTTTTTACCTAGAAAAAATAAGGAGAGGACTTTCAGGACGGAGCGCCGCCGTCTTGAGGCGGAACTTGGGCAGGAGCACTTTTGCCCTCCGGCGGAGCGATTCCGCAAGGGGAACTTCCCTCCTGGAGGGGGAAATCGAAGCTATCGTCATCACCAACAACCCTCTCATCTTTAGGAGGCCAATCTCCATCAACATATTCAACATCACCATCTCCTCTCAAACCCTAGTTCATCTCTTATGTTCAATCTTTGTACCGGAATGTTAGATTGGTACCTGTGGGTGACTAGTAGTGTTGATTACATCTTGTAGTTGATTACTATATGGTTTATTTGGTGGAAGATTATATGTTCAGATCCATTATGCTATTTAATACCCCTCTGATCTTGAGCATGAATATCATTTGTGAGTAGTTACATTTATTCTTGAGGTCACGGGAGAAGTCAGGTTGCAAGTAATCATGTGAACTTGGTATGTGTTCGATATTTTGATTATATGAATGTTGAGATTCCCTTAGTGGTGTCATGTGAATGTCGACTACATGTCACTTCATCATCTTTGGGCCTAAGGGAATGCATTGTGGAGTAGTTATTAGATGATGGGTTGCTAGAGTGATAGAAGCTTAAACCCTAGTTTATGCGCTACTCCGTAAGGGACTGATTTGGACCCATATGTTTAATGCTATGGTTAGATTTTATATTAATATTTTTCTCGTAGTTGCAGATGCTTGCGAGGGGGTTAATCATAAGTGGGAGGCTTGTTCAAGTAAGAACAACACCCAAACACCGGTCCACCCACATATCAAATTATCAAAGTAGCGAACATGAATGAAACCAACATGATTAAAGTGACTAGATGAAATTCCCGTGTGCCCTCAAGAACAATTTGCTTATTATAAGAGACCGTCTTGGGCTGTCCTTTGCCACAAAAGGATTGGGCTACCTGGCTGCACTTTATTTACTATTATTGTTACTTGCTTGTTACAAACTATCTTGCTATCAAACTACCTATTACCGACAATTCCGGTGCTTGTAGAAATTACCTTGTTGAGAACCACTTGTCATTTCCTTCTGCTCCTCGTTGGGTTTGACACTCTTACTTATCGGAAGGACTATGATTGATACCCTATACTCTGCTACCCCTGTGGTCCATCTTTTTGAGTGGTGCCTCCTTTTCTTTTGTTTGAGGCGGCGGGCTTGTTGTGTCACCGAGTTGATCTTTTGGGCGACCGACTTCGCCAGATCCTCCACCTTCGCCATCTCCGGTAATTTTTGGTATAGGTCCATGCGGCGGCGGTGGCGAAAAAGGGCAGGAATTGGGGTGAAGAGCGGCGGGATGGTAGCAAAGAGGGTTGAGAAAGGAGGGTTTTTCCGCGAAAACAGCGTGGCCATCTCCAAATGCGCGGGCTCCGCGTCTGCTTTGGATGGATCAGGGGTGTCTGTGTGCTATATGGCGGGTGTATGAACTCTCACAAAGCCTAATTGTTTGCTTATGATTTCGGGAAAATGAAAAGCCATATTGGTTCGCAGACAAATGTTGGATACTGTCGGATGGCTTATGGCGTCCGAAACACTCGGTCCAGAAAAATACTGGAGCTTCGAGGGTCCACTGTGGAGATGCCATTACAAGGGTCAACAGGGGAGAGATAGTTGATGTCTACTACACAACTTATTCTTGTAGACTTGTATTGGGCCTCCAAGCGCAGAGTTTTGTAGGACAATAGCAATTTTTCCTCAAGTGGATGACCTAAGGTTTATTAATCCGTGGGAGGCATAGGATGAAGATGGTTTCTCTCAAACAACCCTGCAACCAAATAACAAAGAGTCTCTTGTGTCCCCAACACACCAAATACAATGGTAAATTGTATAGGTGCACTAGTTTGGCGAATAGATGGTGATACAAGGGTAATATGGATAGTAGATATAGGTTTTTGTAATAGGAACAATAAAAAATGGCAAGGTAGCAAGTAATAAAAGTGAGCACAAACGGTATTGCAATGCTTAGAAACAAGGTCTATGGTTCATACTTTCGCTAGTGCAATCGCTCAACTGTGCTAACATAATTAGATCATATGGCAATCCCTCAACGCGCAATAAAGAATCACTCCAAAGTTCTTATCTAGCAAGAACATAAGACGAAATTGTTTGTAGGGTACGAAACAAACTCAAAGTTATCCTTTCCGATCGATCTACCGAGCTATTCCTATAAGTGTCACAAACAGCCCAAGAGTTCGTACTAAAATAACATTATGTGATACACATCAACTAACTCTCATGTCACCTAGATACTCCAATGTCACCACGAGTATCTGTGAGTTGATTATACGATATGCATCAAACAACTTCAGATTCATAATACTCAATCCAACACAAAGAAGAGTGCCCCAAGATTTCTACCGAAGAAACAAAGATGAAAACGTGCATCAACTCCTATGCATAGATTACACCAATGTCACATCGAGAATCCGCGAGTTGAGTGCAAAAACATACATCAAGTGTTTTCAAATCCATAAAAGTATTCAATCTGTTAATAATGAAATCTCAAAGGTAAAACTCAATTCATCACAACAAGATAGAGAGGGGGGAAACATGATATGATCCAAGTATATTAACAAAGCTCGCGGTACATTAAGATCGTGCCAAATCAAGAACACGCGAGAGAGAGAGAGAGAGAGAGAGATGAAACACATAAATACTAGTACAAACCCTTAGCCTCGAGGGTGAACTACTCCCTCCTCATCATGGAGACTGGTGGGATGATGAAAATGGCCTCCGGTGATGATTTCCCCCTCCGGTAGAGTGCCAGAAAAGGGCTCTAGATTGGATCATGAAGGTACATGGGTTTGCGGCGGCGGAGTCGAAGTTCTAGGGTTATTTCTGGGGGTTTCTGTATTTATAGGATTTTTTGGCGTCGGTTTCACGCTGAGATTGGCCACGAGGTGCCCACTACCCACCAGCCCACCACTTTGGCCCCTGGCGCACCCTGGTGGGTAGTGGCCACCTCGTGGCTCTTCTGGTCCTCCCACAAACCTTCGGGGGTCTCTTTTGTTCAAAAAAATCGTCAAATTTTTTTGCTGCGTTTGGACTTCATTTGATATGGATTTTCTAGGAAACCAAAAACAAGCAGAAAACAACAACTGACATTGTGCATCAGGTCGATATGTTAGTCCATCAAAATCATATAAAAGCCATATAAAAGTGCACCAAAATCATACAAAACTATAATAAACATAGCATGAATGCTTCATAACTTATAAATACGTTGGGGACGTATCAATAGCGTGCAAGATACACAACTACTTTCTCAAAACACGGTGCAAACTACAAAGCACCAGCTAAGAGCATCTACAGTAGGGAGCCTCGAACGCTTGGGCGGACGGCCTAGTCACTCATCAGTTAAACAATACCAACCCATACGGGTGCCTCAAACCAGCCTCAGACGCTCAGGCTAACCGGCACCACTCATATCCAACCCAAATATGGGCGGATATGGGGTGTCCCGGGCACGAGCGGGTGCGTCTGCCACATCGGCCCAGGCCCATGCTGGCCCGCTCAACCACACATATATTCATCCCCATCCGCACCCGGACCAAACCTTAGCTAGTCCACTCCACTCTTCACCCGAAGCTCCCGTCCGGTGATCTTCGGCCTTCCCCGGCATGGCGGGCAGCGGATGTGACTCCGACCACTCCGGATCCGTTGACTGAGGTGTCATCTCATGCGGGTTGGAGGAGGCAGTGTACGTCCGCATTGCCCTCCATCGCTCCTGAAAGGACTGCGCCTGGCCGATGACGAGATCTGTTCGGCACGAATCCATTCGTCGGCACAACGGGCGCTCGGAACCGCCGGGGCTGGATCATCGCGGTCCCTTAGCTTCCCCCATATGAGAGCTACTAGGATGGGTGTGCCCACCGTGGGAACGAGAGGATGGGGGTGGGCGAGGCCGGCTTCACTGCCGACATGGTAGTGGCGGAGGCGGCAGCACGCGCTGCCGTGGAGGAGGCCGTCTGCACCCGCATCATCAAGAAGCAGCAGCGGAGTAACACACGCGCCCTCGCCGAGAGTAGAATCGGGTGGGCTGTGC
>NC_057806.1:292807340-292816327 GCF_018294505.1 Triticum aestivum | reverse complement strand
AGCTTCGGTGATGAGCAGATCCGGCTTGATCCATATTGCATCTTTGACCGCTACTTTCACGAGAAGGACGACAAGGACGTCAGAAAGGCAAAGACAACCGTGGATAATTTTCTTCATAAGTAGTGTGTAGGTAGAAGATGCCAAATATTGATAGTCCGATGATAATGTCTTGATTTACTAGCCGGACTATGTGTGTTTTATCATTTTCGTAAACATTGCATGTTGTATGGATTTGAGATGTGCTATTGAGGTGTTTGACTGTGGGAAGAAAAACTTAAGATGTGTCCTGTGAGTGCCCGTGGACGGGCATGCGTGGGCGTTTAGGGTCTAAATTAGAAAGTTCAGGCGGTAGATGCTCCAAGTCCCTAACTGACTTATGAGTTGCCGCTGCAGAGTGTATTCCATCCAAACGGTAGAGATGGCAGCAGAGTGTACTCATCACCGCGTAGCTAGGCAAAATTCAGTTTTGGAAGGTTAGAAAACTTCCCAAAGTTTTTCTACTATTTCGTGCTGCTCCTTATTTGAAAATGTTGAAAAATCCAATGCATCCTTCTCTGGCTCGAACTCTGCATCCATGAAAAGTCAGTTGCGTAGTCGCTTTTAGACATTTGAATGGCGGATGGCGCTGCTGCCGAGAGGCTCGGTGGTCCGTCGACAGTCCGGCGGGCCGTGGCGGGTCAGCGGGGAAGTGTGGGCGGCGGCAATGGCAGCGGTGGTCCGACGGGCATTGGTGACAACGCGCTGACGTGATATGTAGGAGGATTGTACTTTTTTCAACATAGTACAACTGCAAGCGCTCATATACACGCATATATACTCACTCATATGAACGCATACACACACACGCTACCCCTATGAGCACCTTGGAAAGATTGAGCCGGCGTATCATTTTAAAATTTACAAAGTCACCGAAGGCACTTCGTCATCGACAAAAATGTCTCCTTCCACTAAATGTCTCCAGTAAATGTGCATCGCCGAAAATCCTAAAATAAATCCAGAAATAAATGCGAGCACCAGGACTTGAACCCTGATGGGCTGGGATACCACAGTCCCAGCAGGATTGTACTTGGAGAGAGCAACTCCGTCTCCATATAGAGGAGTCGGCTTGTTTTTTTATCACCAAATTTTTTATGAAGAAATGATGGTGTTGAAGCTGCTTCTTTTTTGCCCAACTCTCGTAATAATAACAAAAAAATATTGAAGAAAAGGGAGCTGTCGGAGATGTTGTTGCTTCGCCGGGACATTTGTTTTCATTTTCTGCTTTCCAAAAGAGCAACGCTTTAGTTTAGCTCTGGGTTTACTTTGTCCACTGCTCCAGTGTTTTCCGGGTGCAGAGAAAAGCGGGAGCGCCGAGCACTAACAGTCCAAGTAGTCCTAGTACTGTTCACACCGACCCATACCATACCATACAACGATATTCGCATATAGTACTCCTACTGTAGTAAATAAGTGTTGAAAAATGCCGAAAATGTTGGTAACCAACAGAAAACCACCATATCTAGTCGCCAGTGGGTGCTAGTGTGCATCTCGTCACGTAGATCAGTCCAGAAATCACGGAAGGTCCAATGAAGTTTTCCATTTCAGAGTAAGCAACCAAAGGGAGGGAAAGAAGCTCACCTCCGCACTTCCGCATTGAACAAACGTGTATGCATACATTTGTTTGTTTGGCACCGAAACAACAAAGAGGGTATTGGCAGTTACCCTAGCTAGCTAGCTAGCTAGCTACAACTGGGATGAGTATTTAGGTGTTTGTTTTGCCATCCAAAGCTAGCGCCCGCCACCCATGGTTCATTAACCGGTGGTCTTAATCAACTCATGTGTTATACGCGTGTGCGCGTGCCTGTCCGTTCCATCTTGTAAAAAAACCTAAAATATTGGCCGTGTCAATGCCAACCTGTGTGTGTGTGTGTGTGTGTTCTAGTATCTCTTGTGCTCGTCACTGTTGTGTTTGCTTGCAAGTTGCGAGCTCCATCACACCACTTGCCGCATTATAAATACCTCCTCTAGCCACCCACGAACACCAGCAGCCACAACCATTCGCCATCAGCTCCCGAAGCCACTACTAGTAGCACACTAGCTTAGCTGCACACAACTCTGCCCTTCTCTTCTCTTCCTCAGACAGCCCAGCCCAGTGTGCGTATTTAAGCAGGAAGCCGAGATCAAAATGACGAGACGCTGCTCGCCGCCGCTCGCTGCTCTTGTCCTGCTTCTCCTCCTCTGCTTCTCCTACGGCGTGGCGGCCGCTCGGCCCCTCCCCGCCAACACTGCTCCTCACCAAGGTACCGCCACCACCACCGATACCTTTTCTTTCTCGTGTTATTACATGCTTGCATACTCCTCGGTCTGCTCACTCTGATTGCTTAGATCGTTAACCTTACGGGGCCTGTATGTTTGCAGGCATCGGCGTGGTGAGAGTCAAGGCGGAAGATGCTGCAGCAACGGACGGCCTAGTGGTGCTCAAGGAGGAAGGTGGCAAGGCCGGTAATGGCGGCGAGGCGGTGTCACCGTCTGAGGCGACGGTGGACGATGCGACGGCAGAGGAGGAGGCGTGCGAGGAGGGGAAGGAGGGGGAGGAGTGCATGCAGAGGAGGCTGCTCCACGACGCGCACCTGGACTACATCTACACGCAGCACAAGGGCAGGCCATGAGCGTGGCATGGGCTAGCTCTTCCGTCGAGGTCGAGTAGACGATGCTGGGCATTAAGTTCACACAAGGAATCATCTGACGACGATCATGGTGATTTTAATCATATCTTATCGATCTACCTGCTGCTGTTTTGGCTACACCCACCGTGCCGTGGCCCGTCCATCTATGCGTATGTGGGTGTGCCACATCGTCGTTTGTACATCGATCCATCCATCCCTCGCTCGCTAATAGTCTAATACTACTAGTATACTACTGTAGTGCTGTACTCCTTCTTCAAGTATGTTTGTTTTCCTTGTTGCTGGCTTGCCACATACAGTAGCTCCTAGTGCTGTTGGGACTTCCATGTGGTGGTAAGCTGACGGTGATCTAGCTCTTGCTTGCTAGCAGCAGCATGCAACGCAAGGCTGTTTTAGTTCCTGATGACTAGTTTAGGATTGGTTAGTAGACTACTACTTAGTACTTTATTAGTGTTGATGATTGATTGGCATGGCATGGCATGGCATGATGTGAAGCTGTGGACGAGTGAACAAGCGCGTATCCGTACTTCTGTTGTTTATAAAAGAGTAGCAGTACTTGTGTCTGCGATGCATACGCACTTTGATTTGTTTTCTGCTGCATGTCTGCCTGTCCGTATGTCTGTCGTCTTGCTCTGTCTTCCCTTCCTGTGAGACCGTGACGACCGCTGTCTCAAGCCTCCCAGTGAATCCATGCCGTCCTAGCCTTCAGATTTGTTTTCTGATGTAATAGCACCCCAGGTATCCCAGAATGTGACAATTTAGTTTCAAACTTGCAAAACTTGACTCTACCATGCCCCAACTTGCACCTCATGTGATGATTTAGTTTCATGCTAATCACAGCTCGACAATTGGCAGCTAGGTGGCTGGACCAGTCAGCGCACACACTTTTGCACAAAAGCCCCTACCTTTTTTTTATCAACCTGCAGTATAGCACACCTGAATGAAATCTGTCATGGTTTGCCATCCAAAAATTAGGCAATGCAGGGAACAAATACCTGCAGCAGACGCCGTCCGTCCATCGCTCTCGCCTCTCCGAACCATGCGGACACCACGGTCAGCTGACTGACACAATCGTGTCATCGTCTTCACTTGTCACATCAAATCACCGGCCAGATCAGTTGAGCAGAGCGGAGCAGAGCAGCCAGCCGGGCAAGAGCAGCCTTCTCCATCGTCCATCCATGGGCAAGAGATGGAATAGAAGAATAGAAGAACCTCCGCTGCCACTAATCCACCTCAAAACATGTTCTCTGGCTTATTCCACCGCTTGCTCATCAGCCAGCAGTAGGCTACCCCTCGGCTTGCTTTGCTGCTGCTGCAATGCTGGCCCTGGCACGACAACAGAGGACCACACATACCAGCAAGAATCCTGATGCTCCGTGATCAGCAACGGCGAGGCGTAGTAATATTCCAACATGCTCTGCATTGCTGGTGTGTCACGCACAACAGATCCTCGTAGCCTCCCTTCCCTCCCTGCACTTGGACTCGTGGGGTTCAGTCGGCGGCTTCTTCATGTGCGCGCCCATCTCGCCCAGCATCGACATCACCACCGCGCCATCTTCAGTGCCAAGGCGGGTCTCTGGTTCACTTGATCCCCCTACAAGGCTCAGCCCCACGTCCTTCTCAACGCCGTTCTCCTTCATCGCCTCCCTCACTTTCTCCACGTCGTCCCACCTTCCTTCCGCCGCGTAGATGTTCGAGAGGAGCACGTACGGGCCGACCTCCGCCGGCTTCATCTCGATCAGCTTCTTCCCGACAAACTCCCCGAGCTTGGAGCCATTATGCATCTGAGAGGCCGAGACCATGGCACCCCACAACGCGGGGGATGCCTTGCCTTGTAAATTCTGGATGAGGTTCTCCGAGCCTGTGAGCAGCCCGGCACGGTCGAGGAGGTCCATCATGCACCCGAAGTGCTCGGCCTTGGGCTCGATGCCGTAGAGCCTGACCATCCTGTCGAAGCACCACCAGCCCTCGAGCACCAGGCCGTCATAGGCGCAGGAACTCAGGACGCAGACAAAGGTCGTCTCGTTCGGCCTAGGCCCGCTCCTCTCCATCTCCAGGAACAGCTCGAGCGCCTTCTCGCTCTGCTTGTGCAGCCCGTAACCGATGATCATCGAGTTCCAGGACGGAACGCTTCTTTCAGTCATCAAGTCGAAGATCTCCCTCGCCGTCTCCATCAGGTTCCGACAGATTTAATTCAAGTGTGCTATACTGCGAGTTGATAAAAGGAAACATCACGGGGTTTTGTGCAAAAGTGTGTGCGCTGATTGGTCCAGCCATCTAGCTGCCAATTGTCGACCTGTAATTGGTCTGGGACTAAATCATCACGTGAGGTGCAAGTTGAGGTATAATGGAGTCAAGTTTTATAAATTTGGGACTAAAGCATCATATTCTGTGCAAGTTAGGGTACCTGGATGCTATTACCTCTTGTTTTCTCACCGAGTCCAAGAGGGAGGGCCTCTGAAACAGCAAGCTCATGGCAGCGATCCATCGTATCTGCTCTGCAAGATTCCAAATGATGGCCATGGCTCATGGAGGTGGCCACACCTTTGTACCAGCAAAAGTCAACACCGCGCAGCTACAGTTGGCTTTGATTTAAAATCTGGGCTGATCAGGAAAAGGGAGACACGCAAAGATGCTACCCACATGCATGCGACGGCAATGATTCATTCACACATACACTAGAGGTCGGCTGGCTGGCTGATTAGTAGGTCTCTTTCCCGTCGCAAAGATGCTGTGGGAGCTGCGAAAGGCTTTGGGACGTGGCTCCACGGTCAAAAGTGATGGAGATGAAACATGGGATGCTGGGGGCACGTACCAGTCACGGCCATGGTGGTGGTCGCCAAGCCTAAGCTATGTGCTCCAGGTATAGACAGGTGCTGCTCTGGTGATCTGATGTTTCATCTGATCCTGTCTACTCGCTGGTCGCTGCGGATAATGAACAGATTAGATGTAGTACTACTCGAGTTCGCCTGAGGTCTTTGTTTTTCTCAACGTGGTGCTTCAAAACAAAATTTTAAAAACACATACGCATATTCTTATTGTGCAAGTCAACTTCCATGCAAATTTGTGATTTTCTTTTGAATATGATGATGACCCGCAACCGTTGCGTCCTCCGGAGAATTCTCACCACTCTCATAGCACTATGAAACGCCGCATACCAAGCAACATCTTTAAAAAGAAATGCAATGACGATGACGGTGACGCTGTTGCCAGACTGGTCCTAGGGTTTCCCCCGGTACGCGGAGGGGTGTGGGGAAGGGGTACACCCGACTCCCATTAGGAAGGAATGACTGCACCCACGGGCGTTACCATGTCGGTGTCGACCAAACCAGCAGGGATTTCTCCCGACCGCCAAACCGCCACGGTTCTGGATGATCCATCGCGCTCCACCAAACTCGCTGCCCACCAATACGCGCCATCACCATTGTCGTCTCACCGTGGCAAACGTTGCGAGACCGACGGGACCGAGAAGAAACAGTCGGGAACGAGGAGCGGCAGAAAAACCAGCTCGCGGGAGGGAACAACCTCCACCATCGTTGGCAGTAACCGACCGGACGCAGCACCAGGAGAAAACCAGCCCCCTAGGCCCGGTGAGCCCAAATCGAGCTCGTGAAGCCTCCGTCGTCGCGCTGTAGTAGGAGCGCCGCGGTCCCCGCCACCCCTAGTATGAGCCGCTCCTCCGTCCGCCGGATGGCGCAGCCAAGCGTGGGCCTGGCCCGCCCTGACCCAGATGGGGCCCAAAAGGGCCCAGACCTGGGCCGGGTGTGCTCCACCGCCAGCCAGCACGCCCCTCAACTAAGTGGCCGAGCCACCTCACCACCTGGAGCTCGGCCACCCGGGACGGTATGCCGCCGCCAAAACCATCATTCAACCTAGGAACACCGGCGTCGGCCACCACCTCCCGAGCAGTGGCACCGCGTGTAGGGAAAATCAGGGCCGCCACCATCGACACCACGTGAGTATGGCCCCATGGCGCATGTTGGCGGCGGCGGGAGGAGGCTAGGGGGAGGGAGGAGATGCTCGAGGGAGTGAGGGAAGCCTCTGGTCGCCTCACTCGGGGAGACGACACGGGGGAAGGGGGCGTCAACTCATTTCGAGATTTCTAACATAGACTTACACACATATCACAGTACCGTAGGCACATGACACACACTCAAGATTTGAGTCTTATCATTTTAAAAATGGACGAATCACTACATGCATCTTAGGGAGGCTATTTGTCGCACGTGGTGGCAAGAGCACGCGGATTGGCGGCCGTCGATCTACACCACAATTAGAAATATGTTTGCGCATATCATCTGTTTCCCCTCGTATAAGCGCTGATAAATATATGAAATTAGTCTGTAAATTAGAAAGAAATATACCTGGTTGTGTGTGTAGGGGGGGGGGGCAGTTCAATTCTTTCAATAAAGGATGCTTTATTACTTAAAAGATTTAAGCATTACACTCAACATTTGCATAATTGAGATGCACGCATCTCATGTCTACTACGCAACTTTATTCTTGTAGGCTTTTGTTGAGTCTTCAAACGCAGAGTTTTGTAGGACAATACGTCAATACCAATTTTCTCTCAAGTGGATGACCTAAGGTTTATCAATCTGTGGGAGACATAGGATAAAGATGGTCTCTCTCGAACAACCCTGCAGCCAAATAACAAAGTGTCTATTGTATCCTCAACACACCAAATACAATGGTAAATTGCATAGGTGCACTAGTTCGGCGAAGAGATGGTGATACAAGTGTAGTAATGATAGTAGATATTTATTGTTGTGATAGGAACAATAAAAAACAGCAAGGTAGCAAGTAATAAAAGTGAGCACAAACGGTATTGCAATGCTTGAAAATGAGGCATATGGTTCATACTTTCACTAGTGCAATCGCAACAATGCTAATATAATTGGATCATATAACCATCCCTCAATGTGCAATGAAGAATCACTCCCAAGTTCCTATCTAGCGGAGAACATAAGACGAAATTGTTTGTAGGATACGAAACCACCTCAAAGTTATCCTTTACGGTCGATCTATAGAGCTATCCCTATAAGTGTCACAAACAGCCCAAGTGTTCGTACTAAAATAACACCATATGATACACATCAACCAACTCTAATGTCGCCTAGATACTCCAATGTCACCATGAGTATCCACGAGTTGATTATACGATATGCATCAAGCAATTTTAGATTAATAATACTCAATCCAACACAAAGAACTTCAAAGAGTGCTCCAAGATTTCTGCTGGAGAAACAAGGACGAAAACGTGCATCAACTCCTATGCATATGAAGGAAATATGCCCTAGAGGCAATAATAAAATTGTTATTTATATTTCCTTGTATCATGATAAATGTTTATTATTCATGCTAGAATTGTATTAACCAGAAACTTGACACATGTGTGGATACATAGACAAAACACAGTGTCCCTAGTAAGCCTCTACTAGACTAGCTCGTTAACCAAAGATGGTTAAGTTTCATAACCATAGATATGTGTTGTCATTTGATGAATGGGATCACATCATTAGGAGAATGATGTGATGGACAAGACCCATCCGTTAGCTTAGCATAATGATCGTTAAGTTTTATTGCTATTGCTTTCTTCATGACTTATACAAATTCCTCTGACTATGAGATTATGCAACTCCCGAATACTGGAGGAACACCTTATGTGCTATCAAACGCCACAACGTAATTGGATGATTATAAAGATGCTCTATAGGTGTCTCCGAAAGTGTTTGTTGGGTTGGCATAGATCGAGAATAGGATTTGTCACTCCGAGTATCGGAGAGGTATCTCTGGGCCCTCTCGGTAATGCACATCACTAAGCCTTGCAAGCAATGTGACTAATGAGTTAATTATGAGATGATGCATTACGGAACGAGTAAAGAGACTTGCCGGTAACGAGATTGAACTAGGTATGATGACACCGATGATCGAATCTCGGGCAAGTAACATACCAATGACAAAGGGAATAACATATGTTGTCATGACGGTTTGACCGATAAAGATCTCCGTAGAATATGTGGGAACCAATATGAGCATCTAGGTTCCGCTATTGTTTATTGACTGGAGAGGTGTCTCAGTCATGTGTACATAGTTCTCGAACCCGTAGGGTCTGCACGCTTAACGCTCGATGACAACTTGTATTTATGAGTTATGTGTTTTTGTGACCGAAGTTTTTTCGGAGTCCCGGATGAGATCGCGAACATGACGAGGAGTCTCGAAATGGTCGAGAGTTAAAGATTGATATATTAGAAGGTAGTATTCGGACACCGGAAGGGTTTCGGAGTGTATCAGGTACATACCGGAGTACCGGAGGGGTTACGT
>NC_057806.1:292720513-292807172 GCF_018294505.1 Triticum aestivum | reverse complement strand
AAGGAAATATGCCCTAGAGGCAATAATAAAGTTGTTATTTATATTTCCTTATATCATGATAAATGTTTATTATTCATGCTAGAATTGTATTAACCGGAAACTTAGTACATGTGTGAATACATAGACAAAACAGAGTGTCCCTAGTATGCCTCTACTTGACTAGCTCGTTAATCAAAGATGGTTAAGTTTCCTGACCATAGACATGTGTTGTTATTTGATGAACGGGATCACATCATTAGAGAATGATATGATGGACAAGACCCATCCGTTAGCTTAGCATAAATGATCATTTAGTTTTATTGTTATTGCTTTCATCATGACTTATAAATGTTCCTCTGACTATGAGATTATGCAACTCCCGAATAACGGAGGAACACCTTGGGTGCTATCAAACGTCACAAGGTAACTGGGTGACTATAAAGATGCTCTACAGGTGTCTTCGATGGTGTTTGTTGAGTTGGCATAGATCAAGATTAGGATTTGTCACTCCGATTGTCGGAGATGTATCTCTGGGCCCTCTAGGTAATGCACATCACTATAAGCCTTGCAAGCAAAGTGACTAATGAGTTGGTTGTGGGATGATGCATTACAGAACGAGTAAAGAGACTTGCCGGTAACGAAAGTGAACTAGGTCTTGAGATACCGACGATCGAATCTCGGGCAAGTAACATGCCGATGACAAAGGGAATAATGTATGTTGTTATGCGGTTTGACCGATAAAGATCTTCGTAGAATATGTGGGAGCCAATATGAGCATCCAGGTTCCGTTGTTGGTTATTGACCGGAGATGAGTCTCGGGCATGTCTACCTAGTTCTCGAACCGCAGGGTCCGCACGCTTAACGTTTGATGACGATCGGTATTATGAGTTTATGTGTTTTGATGTACCGAAGGTAGTTCAGAGTCCAGGATGTGATCATGGACATGATGAGGAGTCTTGAAATGGTCGAGACATAAAGCTTGATATATTGGATGACTATATTCGGACACGGGATGAGTTCCGGGGGTCACCAGATATATATCAGAGTGCCGAAAGGGTTATCAGAACCACCGGAGAAGTAATGGGCCTTATTGGGCCTAGGGGAGAGAGAGGGGCTGCCAAGGGCTGGCCGCCCCCCCCCCATGGGCCTAGTCTGAATTGGGCTAGGGGGAGGGGTGGCGCCTCCCCCTTGCTCCTTTATATACAGGGGCAGGGGGCACCCTAGAACACACAAGTTGATGGTTTAGTCGTGTGCGGTGCCCCCTCCAAAGATTTCTACCTCGGTCATATCGTTGTAGAGCTTAGGCGAAGCCCTGTGTCGGTAACTTCATCATCACCGTCATCATGTCGTCGTGCTGACAAAACTCTCCCTCGGCCTCAGCTGGATCTAGAGTTCGTGGGACATCACCGAGCTGAACGTGTGCAGATCGCGGAGGTGGCGTACCTTCGGTGCTTGGTTTGGTCGGATCATGAAGACGTAGGACTACATCAACCACGTTGTCATAACGCTTTCGCTTTCGGTCTACGAGGGTACGTAGAAATACTATCCCTTCTTGTTGTTATGCATCTCCTAGATCGATCTTGCGTGATCGTAGGAATTTTTTTGAAATACTGCATTCCCCAACAGTGGCATCAGAGCCAGGTCTATGCATAGATGTTATATGCATGAGTAGAACACAAAGGAATTATGGGCGTGGGTATATACATATTGCTTGTCGTCACTAGTTGATTCTTGATTCAGCGGTATTGTTGGATGAAGCGGCTCAGACCGACATTATGCGTACGGTTACGCGAGACTGGTTCTACCGATGTGCTTCGCACACAGGTGGCTAGTGGGTGTCTGTTTCTCTAACTTTAGTTGAATCGGATTCAATGAACAGGGTTCTTTCTAAAGATGAAAAAGCAATCACTATACCGCGTTGTGATTTTGTATGCCGTAGGTAAGAACGGTTCTTGCTAAGCCCGTAGCAGCCACGTAAAACTTTCAACTACAAAATAGAGGACGTCTAACTTGTTTTTGCAGGGCATGTTGTGATGTGATATGGTCAAGATGTGATGAGATATAAATTATTGTATAAGATGATCATGTTTTGTTGAAGTTATCGGCAACTGGCAGGAGCCTTATGGTTTTCTCTTTATTGCATAAGATGCAAGCGCCATATAATTGCTTTACTTTATCGCTATGCGATAGCAATAGTTGCAAAAGCAATAGTAGGCGAGACGACCATGTGACGACATGTTGATAAAGATCAAGATGATGGAGATCATGGTGTCATTACGGTGACGATGGAGATCAGGACGGTATTTGGAGGTGGAGATCAAAGGCACAAGATGATGATGGCCATATCATGTCACATATTTTGATTGCATGTGATGTTTATCTTTTATGCATCTTATTTTGCTTAGTACGGCGGTAGCATTATAAGATGATCTCTCACTAAATTTCAAGGTATAAGTGTTCTTCCTGAGTATGCACCGTTGCTACAGTTCATCGTGCCGAGACACCACGTGATGATCGGGTGTGATAAGCTCTACGTTCACATACAACGGGTGCAAGCCAGTTTTGCACAAGCAGAATACTCGTGTTAAACTTGATGAGCCTAGCATATGCAGATATTCCCTCGGAACACTGAGACCGAAAGGTCGAGCGTGAATCATATAGTAGATATGATCAACATAGTGATGTTCACCATTGAAAGCTACTCCATCTCACGTGATGATCGGACATAGTTTAGTTGACATAGTAGATATGATCAACATAGTGATGTTCATCATTGAAAGCTACTCCATCTCACGTGATGATCGGACATGGTTTAGTTGATATGGATCACGTGATCACTTAGATGATTAGAGGGATGTCTATCTAAGTGGGATTTCTTAAGTAATATGATTAATTGAACTTAAATTTATCATGAACTTAGTCCTGATAGTATTTTCATATCTATGTTGTAGATCAATTGCTCGCATATAGCTTCCCCGTTTTATTTATGATATGTTCCTAGAGAAAACTATTTTTAAAGATGTTAGTAGCAATGATGCGGACTAGCTCCGTGATCTGAGGATTATCCTCATTGCTGCACAGAAGAATTATGTCCTTGATGCACCGCTAGGTGACGGACCTATTACAGGAGCAGATGCAGATGTTATGAACTTTTGGCAAGCTCGGTATGATGACTACTTGATAGTTTAGTGCACCATGCTTTACGGCTTAGAACCGGGAATTCAAAAATGTTTTGAACGCCACAGAGCATATAAGATGTTCCAAGAGCTGAAATTGGTATTTCAGACTCATGCCCAAGTCGAGAGGTATGAGACCTCTGACAAGTACTTTGCCTACAAGATAGAGGAGAATAGCTCAACAAGTGAGCATGTGCTCAGAATGTCTAAGTACTACAACCGCTTGAATCAAGTGGGAGTTAATCTTCCAGATAAGATAGTGATTGACAGAGTTCTCTAGTCACTATCGCCAAGTTATTGAAACTTCATGATGAACTATAATATGTAAGGGATGAAGAAAAGATTCCCGAGCTCTTCGCGATGCTGAAATCAACGAAGGTAGAAATCAAGAAAAGCATCAAGTGTTGATGGTTGACAAGACCACTAGTTTCAAGTAAAGGGGCAAGGGAAAGAAAGGGAACTTCAAGAAGAATGGCAAGCAAGTTGTCACTCCCATGAAGAAGCCCAAAGCTAGACCAAGGCCTGAAACTAAGTGCTTCTACTTCAAAGGAAATGGTCACTGGAAGTGGAACTGCCCTAGATACTTGGCGGATAAGAAGGATGGCAAAGTGAACAAAGGTATATTTGATATACATGTTATTGATGTGTACTTTACTAGTGTTTACAGCAACCCCTCAGTATTTGATACTGGTTCAGTTGCTAAGAGTAGTAAATCAAAATGGGAGTTGCAAAATAAACAAAGACTAGTTAAGGGCGAGGTGATGATGTAAGTTGGAAGTGATTCCAAGGTTGATAAGATCACCATCGCACACTCCCTTTACCTTCGGGATTAGTGTTGAACCTAAAATAGATGTTATTTGGTGTTTGCATTAAGCATAAATATGATTGGATCATGTTTATTGCAATACGATTATTCATTTAAGTCAAAGAATAATTGTTGTTCTATTTACATGAATAAAACCTTCTATGGTCATACAGTCAATATAAATAGTTTATTGAATCTCGATTGTAGTGATACACATATTCATAATATTGAAGCCAAAAGATGCAAAGTTACTAATGATAGTGCAACTTATATGTGGCACTGCCATTTAGGTCATATTGTGTAAAGCACATGAAGAAACTCCATGCTGATGAACTTTTGGAATCACTTGATTATGAATCACTTGATTCTTGCGAACCATGCCTCATGGGAAAGATGACTAAGACTCTGTTCTTCGGAACAACAGAGCGAGCAACAGACTTGTTGGAAATAATACATACTGATGTGTGCGGTCCAATGAGTGTTGAGGCTCGCAGCGGGTATTGTTATTTTCTGACCTTCACAGATGATTTGAGCAGATATGGGTATATCTACTTGATGAAACATAAGTCAGAAACATTTGAAAAGTTCAAAGAATTTCAAAGTGAAGTGGAAAATCATCATAACAAGAAAATAAGGTTTCTACGATCTGATCGTGGAAACAAATATTTGAGTTATGAGTTTGGTCTTCATTTCAAACAATGTGGAAAAGTTACGCAACTCACGCCACCTGGAACACCACAATGTAATGGTGTGTCCGAACGTCATAACCGTACTTTATTAGATATGGTGCAATCTATGATGTCTCTTACCGAATTACCACTATCGTTTTGGGGTTATGCATTAGAGACAGTTGCATTCATGTTAAATAGGGCACCGTCTAAAAATCCGTTGAGACGACACCATATGAACTGTGGTTTAGCAAGAAACCTAAGCTGTTGTTTCTTAAAGTTTGGGGTTGCGATGCTTATGTGAAAAAATTTCAACCTCATAAGCTCAAACCCAAATCGAAGAAGTAAGTCTTCATAGGATACCCAAAAGAAACTGTTGGGTACACCTTCTATCACAGATGCGAAGGCAAGATCTTTGTTGCTAAGAGTGGATCCTTTCTAGAGAAGGAGTTTCTCTCGAAAGAAGTGAATGGGAGGAAAGTAGAACTTGATGAGGCAATTGTACCTGCTCCCTTATTGGAAAGTAGTTCATCACAGAAATCAGTTCCAGTGATTGCTACACCAATTAGTGAGGAAGCTAATGATGATGATCATGGAAACTTTTGATCAAGTTACTACCGAACCTCGTAGGTCAACCAGAGTAAGATCCTCACCAGAGTGGTACGGTAATCCTGTTCTAGAGGTCATGTTACTTGACCATGACAAACCTACGAACTATGAGGAAGCGATGATGAGCCCAGATTCCGCAAAATGTCTTGAGGCCATGAAATCTGAGATAGAATCCATGTATGAGAACAAAGTGTGGACTTTGGTGGACTTGCCCGTTGATTGGCAAGCCATTGAGAATAAATGGATCTTCAAGAGGAAGACAGACACTGACAGTAGTGTTACTATCTACAAAGCTCGAATTGTCACAAAAAGTTTTCGGCAAGTTCAAGGTGTTGACTACGATGAGATTTTCTCACTCGTAGTGATGCTTAAGTATGTCTGAATCATGTTAGCAATTGCCACATTTTATGAAGTCTGGCAAAGGATGTCAAAACTGCATTCCTTAATGGATTTCCTAAATAAGAGTTGTATATGATACAACAAGAAAGTTTTGTCAATCCTAAAGGTGCTAACAAAGTGTGCAAGCTCCAGTGATCCATCTATGGACTGGTGCAAACATCTCGAAGTTGGAATATATGCTTTGATAAATTGATCAAAGCATATAGTTTTATACAGACTTGGGTGAAGCCTGTATTTACAAGAAAGCGAGCACTACAACATTTCTGATAAGTATATGTGAATGACATATTGTTGATCAGAAATAATGTAGAATTTTATGGAAAGCATAAAGGAGTGTCTGAAAGGAGTTTTTCAAAGAAAGACCTTGGTGAAGCTGCTTACATATTGAGCATCAAGATCTATAGAGATAGAACAAGACTCTTGATAAAAAAATTCAATGAGTACATACCTTGACGAGTTTTTGAAGTAGTTCAAATGGAAACAATCAAAGGAGTTCTTGTCTGTGTTGCAAGGTGTGAAGTCGAGTAAAGACTCAAAACCCAACCACGGCAGAAAATAGAAAGAGAATGAAAAGTCATTCCCTATGCCTCAGTCATAGGTTCTATAAAGTATGCTATGCTGGTACCAGACCTATTGTGTACCTCACCATGAGTTTGGAAAGAGGGTACAATAGTGACCCAGGAGTGGATCACTGAACAGTGGTCAAAAATATCCTTAGTGGAATAAGGAAATGTTTCTCGGTTATGGAGGTGACAAAGAGTTCGTCGTAAGAAGTTATGTCGAAGGAAGCTTTGACACCGATCTAGATGACTCTAAGTCTCGATCTAGATACATATTAAAAGTGGGAGCGATTATCTAGAGTAGCTCCGTGCAAAGCATTGTAGACATAGAAAATTTGCAAAATACGTACGGCTCTGAATGTGGCAGACCCGTTGACTAAACTTCTCTCACAAGCAAAACATGATCACTCTTTGGATGTTAATCACATAGCAATGTGAACAAGATTATTGACTCTAGTGAACCCTTTGGGTATTAGTCACATGGAGATGTGAACTAATCACATAAAGATGTGAACTATTGGTGTTAAATCACATGACGATGTGAACTAGATTATTGACTAGTGCAAGTGGGAGACTGAAGGAAATATGCCCTAGAGGCAATAATAAAGTTGTTATTTATATTTCCTTATATCATGATAAATGTTTATTATTCATGCTAGAATTGTATTAAATGGACACTTAGTACATGTGTGAATACATAGACAAAACGGAGTGTCCCTAGTATGCCTCTACTTGACTAGCTCATTAATCAAAGATGGTTAAGTTTCCTGACCATAGACATGTGTTGTCATTTGATGAACGGGATCACATCATTAGAGAATGATGTGATGGACAAGACCCACCCGTTATCTTAGCATAAATGATCGTTTAGTTTTATTGCTATTGCTTTCATCATGACTTATACATGTTCCTCTGACTATGAGATTACGCAACTCCCGAATACCGGAGGAACACCTTGTGTGCTATGAAACATCAAAACGTAACTGAGTGATTATAAAGATGCTCTACAGGTGTCTCCGTTGGTGTTTGTTGAGTTGGCATAGATCGAGATTAGGATTTGTCACTCCGATTGTCGGAGAGGTATCTCTGGACCCTCTCGGTAATGCACATCACTATAAGCCTTGCAAGCAAAGTGACTAATGAGTCGGTTGCGGGATGATGCATTACAGAATGAGTAAAGAGACCTGCCAGTAACGAGATTGAACTAGGTATTGAGATACCGACGATACAATCTTGGGCAAGTAACGTACTGATGACAAAGGGAACAACGTATGTTGTTATGCGGTTTGACCGATAAAGATCTTCGTAGAATATGTGGGAGCCAATATGAGCATCCAGGTTTCGCTATTGGTTATTGACCGGAGATGAGTCTCGGTCATGTCTACATAGTTCTCGAACCCATAGGGTCCGCACGCTTAACGTTCGATGACGATCAGTATTATGATTTTATGTGTTTCGATGTACCGAAGGTAGTTCGGAGTCCGGGATGTGATCATGGACATGACGAGGAGTCTCAAAATGGTTGAGACATAAAGACTGTTATATTGGATGACTATATTCAGACACGGATAAGTTCTGGGGGTCACCGGCTATATATCGGAGTGCTGGAAGGGTTATCGGAACCACCGGAGAAGTAATGGGCCTTATTGGGACTAGGGTAGAGAGAGTGGCTGCCAAGGGATGGCCGCGCGCCCCCACCCCATGGGCCTAGTCCGAATTGGACTAGGGGGAGGGGCGGCGCCCCTCCTTCCTTCTGTTCCCCCCTCCTACCTTCTTCTCCTAGTAGGACTAGGAATGGGGGGAGTCCTACTCCTACTAGGAGGAGGATTCCTCCCCCTTCGGCGCGCCTATGAGGGCCGGCCGGCCTCCCCTTGCTCCTTTATATACGGGGGCAGGGGGGCACCCTAGAACACACAAGTTGATGGTTTAGCCGTGTGCGGTGCCCCCCTCCATAGATTTCCACCTCGGTCATTTCGTTGTAGAGCTTAGGCGAAGCCCTGCGTCGGTAACTTCATGATCACCATCATCACGATGTCGTGCTGACGAAACTCTCCCTCGGCCTTAGCGGGATCTAGAGTTCGTGGGACGTCACCGAGCTAAACGTGTG
This sequence comes from Triticum aestivum, assembly GCF_018294505.1. Classification (NCBI taxonomy): domain Eukaryota; kingdom Viridiplantae; phylum Streptophyta; class Magnoliopsida; order Poales; family Poaceae; genus Triticum; species Triticum aestivum. The sequence continues at coordinate 292,798,869 of NC_057806.1, read as the reverse complement.
CAAATCGCGGAGGTGCCGTACCTTCGGTACTAGGATCGATCGGATTGAAGATGTACGACTACATCAACCACGTTGTCATAACGCTTCCGCTTTCGGTCTATGAGGGTATGTAGACATACCTCCCCTTCTCGTTGCTATGCATATCCTAGACAGATCTTGTGCGGTCGTAGGATTTTTTTTGAAATACTGCGTTCCCCAACACCCCCCACAAGGGAGGAGGCCGTATTGGACTAGGGAAGGGGCGACACCCCCTTTCCTTCTCCTACTCCCTCTCCTTCCCCTTTTCTCCCTCCGTGTAACGCCCTCAATGCGGCTATATCTCCTACGTGTCGAAGCACGACTTAGAGGCATAACCGCATTGAAAGCAATGTCGCAAGTGAGGTAATCTTCACATAACCCATGTAATACATAAGGGAAAGAGATACATAGTTGGCTTACACTCGCCACTTCACACAATTACATGAATAAAGCATTACATCAACCAAATACAATCAAGGCCCGACTACGGAACCAAAATAAAAGAAGAACCCCAAATGCGACAAAGGTCCCCGATCGACCCCAACTGGGCTCCACTACTGATCAACTAGAACGGAAACAACACAAAGGACAAGATCTTCATCGAGCTCCTCCTTGAGCTTGGTTGCGTCACCTGTTCGGTAACATAGGCACCTGCAAACTGGTTTTGGAAGTATCTGTGAGCCACAGGGACTCAGCAATCTCGCACCCGCGAGATCAAGACTATTTAAGCTTATGGGTAAGGTAAAGGTATGAGGTGGAGCTGCAGCAAGCGACTAGCATATATGGTGGCTAACATATGCAAATGAGAGCGAGAAGAGAAGGCAAAGCACGGTCGATAAAGGTATGATCAAGAAGTGATCCTGGACTACCTACGTCAAGCATAACTCCAACACCGTGTTCACTTCCCGGACTCCGCCGGAAAGAGACCATCACGGTTACACACACGGTTGATGTATTTTAATTAAGGTCAACTTCGGGTTTTCTACAACCGGATGTTAACAAATTCCCATCTGCCCATAACCGCGGGCACGGCTTTCGAAAGTTCAAATCCCTGCAGGGGTGTCCCAACTTCGCCCATGACAAGCTCTCACGGTCAACGAAGGAATAGACCTCCACCCGAGACATTCCGATCAGACTCGGTATCCCGGTACAACAAGACATTTCGACAGGGTAAAACTAAACCAGCAACACCGCCCGAATGTGCCGACAAATCCCGATAGGAGCTGCACATATCTCTTTCTCAGGGCACACTTAGATTGTCTAAGGTACGGGTAGGCCAACCCAGAGTTGCCCCTGGTGGCCACCGGCAGCTGACAGGTTGGACCAACACTCAGAGGAGCACTGGCCCGGGGGGGTAAAATAATGATGACCCTCAGGAGCGCGACTCCCAAGGGAAAAGAAAAGGCTAGGTGGCAAATGGTAAAACCAATGTTGGGCATTGCTGGAGAAGCTTTACTTAAGGCGAACTGTCAAGGGGTTCCCATTATAGCCCAACCGCGTAAGGGACGCAAAATCCGGGAACATAACACCGATATGACTGAAACTAGGGCGGCAAGTGTGGAACAAAACACCAGGCATAAGGCCGAGCCTTCCACCCTTTACCAAGTATATAGATGCATTAATTAAGTAAGATATATTGTGATATCCCAACAAGTAAACATGTTCCAACAAGGAACAACATCTCCATGTTCCAACAAGGAACAAACTTCAATCTTCACCTGCAACTAACAACGCTATAAGAGGGGCTGAGCAAAGCGGTAACATAGCCAATCAACGGCTTGCTAGGACATGGTGGGTTAGAGGCTGAACATGGCAATTTGGGTGGCTGACAAGCAAGTGGTAGGCATCGTAGCAATGGCACAGCAAAAGAGCGAGCAAACTAGCATAGCAAAGATAGTAGTGATTTCGAGGGTATGATCATCTTGCCTGAAATCCCGCAAGGAAGAAGAACGAGTCCATGAAGAAGACAAACGGACGTAGACGAATGGATCCTCACAACCTCGACGTTATCGGAACCAACCCGAAGAAGAAAACACCGGAAAAGAAGCACACAACATAGTAAACAACCCACACATCAACATGGCATGATGCACAAACGAGTATGATGCATGTCCGGTTTAATGAAGCATGGCATGGCAAAGTGCAACAAACAACACTACAAATTAAGTGGAGCTCAATACGCAACGAGTTGCATATTGATGAAACACCACGACACGTTATTTAGTTTGATCTCGTTTATGTACTCAACAATATTAAATGTTGGTTAACATGGCAAGAGGGTGAAGCAAAGTAAAACTACCTATCTAGTCAAGTTTAAATGAGGCCGGAAGCAACGAACAACAATTCCGGAAACTCCCCATATGCATATTTTAGATTAGGTCCTGTTCTGCCCTAAACACAATTTTAGAGTTGTTTTAAATGCAAATAAAGGTCACCATGGCGGAACGAAAGGGGTGCCACGGCAACGATAACGAAAATGGTGCCACGGCAACGATAACGAAAATGGTGCCACGGCAACATTTCGATGATCCGATAACTCATTGAGATACCGGTGCAAAAGAGAAAGTGTGCGGATGTGCGAAACATGCAGAAGATGGTGGGGTGATCCCGTCTACCGGGTTCCCACGGGATTGTGGCATGGAAACGAGGAGGAACTTGCAATGACAATTCGGACATGGTGCAAACACGGGCATCTCATACAACGTGCATTCGGTCCACGACGGTCGTTTCGGGTTATACCTTCGAAGCGTTCAAACGATACGGTTCGCATTCGGAGCGGTGTAGAGGAAGTAGGCATTCACGGGACGTCATCGGAAGTAGTTGTACACGGCGTCGGTAGAGGAAGTAGTTGTTCACGTGGCGACGGTAGTGGAAGTAGTTGTTCTCGCGATGGTGGTGGTTCGAGGTCTTGGCGGGTCATCATGTAGCCGTACATGTTCGTCATGGTACACCGTTCGTAGAAGTTCGGGCGGCGGTAGTGGTACACGTTTGACGTTTTGTAGTCGAACTTGACGTTTCCAAGGGGCTCCGAATGTCGTGGTACTTGGCGAAAATTCTCGAAGATGACCTTGACGATCCTGGTTTCGGAGCAGAGGCGAGGCTGGCTGGCTACGACCGGCCTTGTAGCCGCTGCGGCCCATGCGAGCGAGCAGAGGAGCCTCACGCAGGAACTTGGCGGGCGCGGCGAGTCATCGGAGGCCGGGGACGGGGCTGCAGGGCCGGCTCGGCACGGGGACCTGGCGAGCGTGTGGAGAGGCGAGGACGGGGCGTCGGCGAGGCTCCGGTGGCCGGCTGGCCGGGGCCAGCGCGAGGAGACGCGGGTGACGGGGAGGCGCGGCGCCGGAAGACTGCTCGGGGATCCGTCAGGCGGGGCCCGCGCCGCGGCGGCGACGGACAGACGAGGAGGCGGGCGAAGAGGAGGTTGGGCGCGCGGCGCGCGGCCGGTGCTCGAGGGGCTCCTCTCCTCGACGCTCGGCGACAGGGAGTTGGCGAGGAGGAGGCGCGGGGAAGGAAGGCAGCAGGGGCACGGCGAGGACTGGCGGCGGCGGCCGGTGCTCAAGGGGCTCCTCCTCGTGGCGCTCGGACTGCAGGGAGCTCGGGGTCGCGGGAGAGAGATGGGATCGAGCAGGAGAGGCAATGGGATCGGACGATGGGTGACTGGCGGCGCTGGAAGAGGACGAAGGGAGGGAGAGATGAGGGGATCGGGAAACTAGGGTTAGAGGGGGGCGCTGCTGGGCCTAGGCCTTGGGCCGGTCTGGCTGCGCGGGTGGCTGGGCCGAGCTGCGGTAGCTGGGAGGCCCAGTTGGGCTGGCTTCTCCATCTCTCTTTTCTTTTCCTTAATTCTTCAACCAGAATTTAGGAGAAAAGAAAAAGGTGCTAGAGGTGGAATATTTCAGAAAAGAAAATATCCCTGGAGTCTTGAGAATATGCAGAATTTGAATAAATTGGTTTGGCAATTTTTAGAGGAAGAAAAATAATTCAAGTTTGAATTAAATTCAAACTTGAGCCATTTTAAAACCTAACCAAAACATTCCCAAAAGAGGTGAAATTTGGCGGTGGGGTTTAGGGCAATAAGTTTGACTATTTGGGAGAAGGTGAACATTAAAGGAGAAGGGGAAAAATGGCACTTGTCAAAAGAAGGAAGTAGAGGGAAGGAAAAGGTGGGTGATGCGAGATTCATGCATGGAACATGCAACAACATAATATGTATGAGAAATCACACCATGCACATGATGACATGATGAAATGCACAAAAGCAAATAAAACACACGGCGAAACTCGGAATAGCCGGAAGTCTTCTCGAGCATCGGTCTCGGGGCGTTACACTCCGGTAGAAGGAAAAAAGGGGGGCGAATCCTACTAGGACTGGAGTCCTAGTAGGACTCCCCTCTCCTTGCTGCGCCCCTTGTGGCCGGCCTCCTCCCCTCCTCCTTTATATACGGGGGCAGGGGGCACCCCAAAGCACAACGGTTGTTTCTTAGCCATGTGCGGTGCCCCCCTCCACAGTTTACCACCTCGGTCGTATTGTCATAGTGCTTAGGCGAAGCTCTGCATGGATCACATCACCAACACCGTCGCCACGCCGTCGTGCTGACGGAACTCTCCCTCGACCCTCTGCTAGTTCAAGAGCTCGAGGGACGTCATCATGCTGAACATGTGCTGAACACGGAGGTGACGTATGTACGGTACTTGGATTGGTTGGATCGTGAAGATGTTCGACTACATCAACGGTGTTACATAACGCTTCCGCTTTTGTTCTACAAGGGTACGTGGACACACTCTCCTGTCTTGTTGCTATGATTCTCCTAGATAGATCTTGAGTGATTGTAGGATTTTTTTTAATTACTACGTTCCCCAACAGTGGCATCCGAGCCAGGTCTATGCGTAGATGATATGCACGAGTAGAACACAAAGAGTTGTGGGCGATAATAGTCATACTGCTTACCACCAACGTCTTATTTTGATTTGGCGGTATTGTTGGATGAAGCGGCCCGGACCAACATTACATGACCACGTTCATGAGACCGGTTCTACCGATGTGCTTTTGCACACAGATGGCTGGCGGGTGTCTGTTTCTTCAACTTTAGTTGAATTGAATTTGACTACGGCCGGTCCTTGTTGAAGGTTAAAACAACACACTTGACAAAAAATCGTTGTGGTTTTGATGAGTAGGTAAGAACGGTTTTTGCTAGAAGCCCATAGCAGCCACGTAAAACTTGCAACGACAAAGTAGAGGATGTCTAACTTGTTTTTGCAGGGCATATTGTGGTGTGATATGGTCAAAACATGATGATATATAAATTGTTTTATGAGATGATCATGTTTTGTAAAAGTTATGGCAGGAGCCTTATGGTTGTCGCTTTATTGTATGAAATGCAATCGCCATGTAATTGCTTTACTTTATCACTAAGCGGTAGCGATAGTCGTAGAAGCAATAGTTGGCAAGACGACAACGATACTACGATGGAGATCAAGGTGTCAACCGGTGACGGTGGAGATCATGACGGTGCTTTGGAGATGGAGATCAAATGCACAAGATGATGATGGCCATATCATGTCACATATTTTGATTGTATGTGATGTTTATCCTTTATGCATCTTATTTTGCTTAGTACGGCGGTAGCATTATAAGATGATCCCTCACTAAATTTCAAGGTACAAGTGTTCTCCCTGAGTATGCACCGTTGCTACAGTTTGTCATGCCGAGACATCGTGTGATGATCGGGTGTGATAAGCTCTACGTTCACATACAATGGGTGCAAGCCAGTTTTGCACATGCAGAATACTCGGGTTAAACTTGACGAGCCTAGCATATGCAGATATGGCCTCGGAACACTAAGACCGAAAGGTCGAACGTGAATCATATAGTAGATATGATCAACATAGAGATGTTCACCATTGAAAACTACTCTATCTCACGTGATGATCGAACATGGTTTAGTTGATATGGATCACGTGATCATTTAGATGACTAGAGGAATGTCTATCTAAGTGGGAGTTCTTAAGTAATATGATTAATTGAACTTTAATTTATCATGAAATTAGTCCTGATAGTATTAGCATATCTATTTTGTAGATCAATAGCTCGTGTATAGCTCCCCTGTTTTATTTTAATATGTTCCTGGGGAAAACTAAGTTGAAAGCTGATAGTAGCAATGATGCAGACTGGGTCCGTGGTATGAGGATTATCCACGTTGCTGCACAGAAGAATTATGTCCTTGATGCACCGCTAGGTGACAGACCTATTGCAGGAGCAGATGCAGACGTTATGAATGTTTGACAAGCTCGGTATGATGACTACTTGATAGTTTAGTGCACCACGCTTTACGGCTTAGAATCGGGACTTAAAAAATGTTTTGAACGCCATGGAGCATATGAGATGTTCCAAGAGCTGAAAATGATATTTCAGACTCATGCCCGTGTTAAGAGGTATGAGACCTCTGACAAGTACTTTGCCTAAAAGATGGAGGAGAATAGCTCAGATAGTGAGCATGTGCCCAGAATGTCTGAGTACTACAATCACTTGAATCAAGTGGGAGTTAATCTTCCAGATAATATAGTGATTGAGAGAGTTCTCTAGTCACTATCACCAAGTTACTAGAACTTCGTGATGAACTATAATATGCAAGGGATAACGGAAACGATTCCCAAGCTCTTCGTGATGCTGTAGAAATCAAGAAAAAGCATCAAGTGTTCATGTTTGACAAGACCACTAGTTTTAAGTAAAAGGGCGAGGGAAAGAAAGGGAAAAGGTTTTCGGCAAGTTCAAAGTGTTGACTACAATGAGATTTTCTCACTCGTATTGATGCTTAAAGTCTGCCCAAATCATGTTAGCAATTGCCACATTTTATGAAATCTTGCAAATGGATGTCAAAACTGTATTGTCGCAATGGATTTATTAAAGAAGAGTTGTATATGATGCAACCAGAAGGATTTCTCAATCCTAAAGGTACTAACAAAGTGTGCAAGCTCCATCGATCCATCTATGGACTGGTGAAGCATCTCGAAGTTGGAATATACGCTTTGATCAAAGCATATAGTTTTATACAGACTTGCAGTGAAGCCTGTATTTACAAGAAAGTGAGTGGGAGCACTGCAGCCTTTCTGATAGGTATATGTGAATGACATATTGTTGATCAGAAATGATATAGAATTTTTTGGAAAGCATAAAGGAGTGTTTGAAAGGAGTTTTTCAAAGAAAGACCTCGGTGAAGCTACTTACATATTGGGCATCAAGATCTATAAATATAGATCAAGACGCTTGATAAGACTTTCGATAAGTACATACCTTGATAAGATTTTGAAGGAGATCAAAATGGATCAGTCAAAGAAGGAGTTCTTGCCTGAGTTATAAGGTATGAAGTTGAGTAAGACTCAAAACCGGCCACGACAGAAAATAGAGAGAGAATAAAAGTCATTCCCTATGCCTCAGCCATAGGTTCTATAAAGTATGCCATGATATATACCAGATCTATTGTGTACCTTGCCATGAATTTGGCAAAGGGGTACAATAGTGATCCAGGAGTAGATCACTGGACAGTGGTCAAAATTATCCATAGATGACTAAGGAAATATTTCTCAGTTATGGAGGTGACAAAGAGTTCATCGTAAAGAGTTATGTCGATGCAAGCTTTAACAGTGATCTGGATGACTCTGAGTCTCAATCTGGATACATATTAAAAGTGGGAACATTTACCTAGAGTAGTGATACGTCCATTTTGCATCATGCTTTTATATTGATATTTATTGCATTATGGGCTGTTATTACACATTATGTCACAATACTTATGCCTATTCTCTCTTATTTTACAAGGTTTGCACGAAGAGGGAGAATGCCGATAGCTAGAATTCTGGGCTGGAAAAGGAGCAAATATTAGAGACCTATTCTGCACAACTCCAAAAGTCATGAAACTCCATGGAAGTAAGTTTTGGAATATATAAAAATATTGGGCGAAGAAATCACCAGAGGAGGGCCACCCACCATCCACGAGGGTGGGGGCGCGCCCTACCCCCTAGGCGCGCCCCCTGTCTCGTGGGCCCCTTGGCAGGCCTCCGGTGCCCATCTTTTGCTGTATGAAGTCTTTTGTCCTGGAAAAAGTCATAAGCATGCTTTCGGGATGAAGCACCACCGCCACGAGGTGGAACCTTGGCGGAACCAATCTAGGGCTCCGGTGGAGCTTTTCTACCAGGGAAACATCCCTCCGGGAGGGGGAAATCGTCACCATCGTCATCACCATCGATCCTCTCACCGGGAGGGAGTCAATCTCCATCAACATCTTCACCATCACCATCTCATCTCAAACCCTAGTACATCTCTTGTATCCAATCTTTGTCCCAAAACTTCAGATTGGTACATGTGGGTTGCTAGTAGTGTTGATTACTCCTTGTAGTTGATGCTAGTTGGTTTATTTGGTGGAAGATCATATGTTCAGATCCTTTATGCATATTAATACCTCTCTGATTATGAACATGAATATGATTTCTGAGTAGTTACGTTTGTTCCTGAGGACATGGGAGAAGTCTTGCTATAAGTAGTCATGTGAATTTGGTATTCATTCGATATTTTGATGAGATGTATGTTGTCTCTCCTCTAGTGGTGTCATGTGAACGCCGACTACATGACACTTCACCATTATTTGGGCCTAGGGTAAGGCATTGGGAAGTAATAAGTAGATGATGGGTTGCTAGAGTGACAGAAGCTTAAACCCTAGTTTATGTGTTGCTTCGCAAGGGGCGGATTTGGATCCATATGTTTCATGCTATGGTTAGGTTTACCTTAATACTTCTTTTGTAGTTGCGGATGCTTGCAAGAGGGGTTAATAATAAGTGGGATGCTTGTCCAAGTAAGGGCAGTAGCCAAGCATTGGTCCACCCACATATCAAATTATCAAAGTACCGAACGCAAATCATATGAACGTGATGAAAATTAGCTTGACGATAATTCCCATGTGTCCTCAGGAGCGCTTTCCTTTATATAAGAGTTTGTCCAGGCGTGTCCTTTGCTACAAAAAGGATTGGGCCATCTTGCTGCACCTTATTTTCTTTTATTACTTGTTATCCGTTACAAATTACCTTATCACAAAACTATCTGTTACGATAATTTCAGTGCTTGCAGAGAATACCTTACTGAAAATTGTTTATCATTTCCTTCAGCTCCTCGTTGGGTTCGACACTCTTACTTATCGGAAGGACTACGATAGATCACCTATACTTGTGGGTCATCAAGTAGCTCCATGCAGAGCATTGTAGACATAGATATTTGCAAAATACTTACGGATCTGAATGTGGCAGACCCGTTGACTAAACTTCTCTCACAAGCAAAACATGATCACACCTTAGTACTCTTTGGGTGTTAATCACATGGCTATGTGAACTAGATTATTGACTCTAGTAAACCGTTTGGGTATTGGTCACATGGTGATGTGAACTATTTGTGTTAAATCACATGGCGGTGTGAACTAGATTATTGACTCTAGTGCAAGTGGGAGACTGAAGGAAATATGCCCTAGAGGCAATACTAAATTTTTTATTTATATTTACTTATATCATGATAAATGTTTATTATTCATACTAGAATTCTATTAACCGGAAACTTGATACATGTGTGGATACATAGATAAAACACAGTGCCCTAGTAAGCCTCTACTAGACTAGCTCGTCAATCAAAGATGGTTAAGTTTCCTAACCATACACATGTGTTGTCATTTGATGAATGGGATCACATCATTAGGAGAATGATGTGATGGACAAGACCCATCCGTTAGCTTAGCATAATGATCGTTAAGTTTTATTGCTATTACTTTCTTCATGACTTATACATATTCCTCTAACTATGACATTATGCAACTCCCGAATACCGGAGGAACACCTTGTGTGCTATCAAACATCACAACGTAACTGGGTGATTATAAAGATGCTCTACAGGTGCCTTCGAAGGTGTTTGTTGGGTTGGCATAGATCGAGATTAGGATTTGTCACTCCGAGTATCGGAGAGGTATCTCTGGGCCCTCTTGGTAATGCACATCACTATAAGCCTTGCAAGCAATGTGACTAATGAGTTATTTATGAGATGATGCATTACAAAACGAGTAAAGAGACTTGCCAGTAACAAGATTGAACTAGGTATGATGATACGGGTGATCAAATCTCGGGCAAGTAACATACCGATGGCAAAGGGAATAACGTATGTTATCATAACGGTTTGACCGATAAAGATCTTCGTAGAATATGTGGGAACCAATATGGGCATCCAGGTTCCGCTATTGGTCATTGACCGGAGAGGTGTCTCGGTCATGTCTACATAGTTCTCGAACCCGTAGGGTCCGCACGCTTAACCTTCGATGACTATTTGTATTTATGAGTTAGGTGTTTTGGTGACTGAAATTTGTTAGGAGTCCCAGGTGAGATCACAGACATGACGAGGAGTCTCAAAATGGTGGAGAGGTAAAGATTGATATATTGGAAGGTAGTATTCAGACACCGGAAGGGTTCCGGAGTGTATCGGGTACATACCATAGTACCGGAGGGGTTACCGGAACCCCCCAGGGGAAGTTATGGGCCATAGGAGGGAGGCTAACCTGCCCACAAAGGGGCTGGTGCGCCCCCATTAGGGAGGGGCCCGAATTGGACTAGGGAAGGGGGCACCACCCCCCTTTCCTTCTCCTACTCCCTCTCCTTCCCCTTTTCCCCCTTCGATAGAAGGAAAGAAAAAGGGGTCGAATCCTACTAGGACTGGAGTCCTAGTAGGACTCCCCTCTCCTTGGCGCGCCCCTTGTGGCCAGCCTCCTCCCCTCCTCCTTTATATACGGGGGCAAGGGGCACCCCAAAGCACAACAGTTGTTTCTTAGCCTTGTGTGGTGCCCCACTCCATAGTTTACTACCTCGGTCATATTGTCGTAGTGCTTAGGCAAAGCCCTGCGTGGATCACATCACCAACACCGTCGCCACGCCGTCGTCCTGACGGAACTCTCCCTCGACCCTCTGCTGGATCAAGAGCTCGAGGGACATCATCGTGCTGAACCTGTGCTAAACACGGAGGTGTCGTACGTTCGGTACTTGGATCAGTTGGATCGTGAAGACGTTCGACTACATCAACCGCATTACATAACGCTTCCGCTTTCGGTATACGAGGGTACGTGGACACACTCTTCCGTCTCGTTGGTATGCTTCTCCTAGTTATATATTGCGTGATCATAGGATTTTTTTGAATTACTACGTTCCCCAACATCATAGATTACCCCAATGTCACCTGGGGAATCCGCGATTTGAGTGCCAAAACATATATCAAGTGAATCAATATGATACCTCATTGTCACCACGGGTATTCATAGCAAGGCATACATCAAGTGCTCTCAAATCCATAAAACTATTCAATCCGATAATAACGAAATCTCAAAGGGAAAACACAATTCATCACAACAAGATAGAGAGGGGAAAACACCATATGATCCAACTATATTAACAAAGCTCGGGATACATCAAGATCGTGCCAAATCAAGAACACGAGAGAGAGAGAGAGAGAGAGATCAAACACATAACTACTAGTACAAACCCTCAGCCCCGAGGGTGAACTACTCCCTCCTCATCATGGTGGCCACCGAGAAGATGAAGATGGCCTCCGGTGATGATTTCCCCCTCTGACAGGGTGCCGGAACGGTGTCTAGATTGGTTTTTCATGGCTACAGAGGCTTGAGACTGCGGAACTTTTGATCAAGGTCTATTTCTGGGGGTTTCTCTATTTATAGGATTTTTTTGGCGCCGGTCTCACGCTTAGATGGGCCTCGAGGGGCCCACTACCCACCAGGGCACACCATAGGGGCCGTGGTTAGCGGGGCCCCCCTCTAGTGGTTCTTTGCTCCAATATTCTTCATTTGTTCCATAAAAAATCTCCAAAAGGTTTCGTCCAATTCCGAGAACTTTTATTTCTGCACAAAAAACAACACCACTGTAGTTCTGCTGAAAACAACATCAGTCCGAGTTAGTTCCATTAAAATTATACCAAAACCATATAAAATTATTGTAAACATGGCATGAATACTTTATAAATTATAGATATGTTGGAGTAAATTATAGATAAATTATAAATTATAGATACTTTATAAATTATAGATAGGTTTTTCGTGAGTTGTTTGCTTATTTTGATTAATCTATGGCTAGTAAACTAGTTTATAAACCATAGAGAAGTTGGAATACAGTAGGTTTAACACCAATATAAATAAATAATGAGTTTATTACAGTACCTTTAAGTGGTCTTTTGTTTTCCTTCGCTAACGGAGCTCACGAGATTTTCTACTTTAAGTTTTGTGTTGTGAAGTTTTCAAGTTTTGGGTAAAGATTTGATGGATTATGGAACAAGGAGTGGCAAGAGCCTAAGCTTGGGGATGCCCATGGAACCCCCAAGATAATCTAAGGGCACCTAAAAGCCAAAGCTTGGGGATGCCCCAGAAGGCATCCCCTCTTTCGTCTACTTCTATCGATAACTTTGCTTGGAGCTATATTTTTATTCACCACATGATATGTGTTTTGCTTGGAGCGTCTTGTATGATTTGAGTCTTTGATTTTTAGTTTACCACAATCATCCTTGCTGTACACACCTTTTGGGAGAGCCATACATGATTTGGAATTTGTTAGAATACTCTATGTGCTTCGCTTATATCATTTGAGTTATATAGTTTTGCTCTAGTACTTCACTTATATTTTTTAGAGCACGATGGTGGAATTGTTTTATAGAAACTATTGATCTCTAATGCTTCACTCGATTATTTTGAGAGTCTTAAATAGCATGGTAATTTGCTTAAATAATCCTAATATGCTTGGTATTCAAGAATAGTAAAAACTTTCTTATGAGTGTGTTGAATGCTATGAGAAGTTTGATGCTTGATAATTGTTTTGAGATATGAAGATGGTGATATTAAAGTTGTGCTAGTTGAGTAGTTGTGAATTTGAGAAATACTTGTGTTAAAGTTTGTGATTCCCATAGCATGCACGTATGGTGAACCGTTATGTGATGAAGTCGGAGCATGATTTATTTTTTGACTGTCTTCCTTATGAGTGGCGGTCGGGGACATGCGATGGTATTTTCCTACCAATCTATCCCCCTAGGAGCATGCGTGTAATACTTTGCTTTGATAACTTGTAGATTTTTGCAATAAGTATATGAGTTCTTTATGACTAATGTTGAGTCCATGGATTATACGCACATTTCTTCCTTCCACCATTACTAGCCTCTCTAATACCGCGCACCATATACCTTCCTCAAAACAGCCACCATACCTACCTATTATGGCATTTCCATAGCCATTCCGAGATATATTGCCATGCAACTTCCCACCGTTCCGTTTATTATGACACACTCCATCATTGTCATATTTCTTAGCATGATAATGTAGTTGACATCGTATTTGTGGCAAAGCCACCATTCATAATTCTTTCATACATGTCACTCTTGATTCATTGCATATCCCGGTACACCGCCGGAGGCATTCTATAGAGTCATATTTTGTTCTAAGTATCGAGTTGTAATTGTTGAGTTGTAAGAAAATAAAAGTGTGATGATCATCATTATTAGAGCATTGTCCCAGTGAGGAAAGGATGATGGAGACTATGATTCCCTCACAAGTCGGGATGAGACTCCGGACGAAAAAAAGGGAAAGAAAAGAGGCCATTAAAAAAGAGAAAAGGCCCAAATAAAAAAATGAGAAAAAAGAGAGAAGGGACAATGTTACTATCCTTTACCACACTTGTGCTTCAAAGTAGCACCATGATATTCATGATAGAGAGTCTCTCATTTCGTCACTTTCATACACTAGTGGGAATTTTTCATTATAGAACTTGGCTTGTATATTCCAATGATGGGCTTCCTCAAAATGCCCTAGGTCTTCATGAGCAAGCAAGTTGGATGCACACCCACTTAGTTTCTTTTGTTGAGCTTTCATATACTTATAGCTCTAGTGCATCCGTTGCATGGCAATTCCTACTCACTCACATTGATATCTATTGATGGGCATCTACATAGCCCGTTGATACGCCTACTTGATATGAGACTATCTTATCCTTTTTTGTCTTCTTCACAACCACCATTCTATTCCACATATAGTGCTATATCCATGGCTCACGCTCATGTACTACGTGAAGATTGAAAAAGTTTGAGAATGTCAAAAGTATGAAACAATTGCTTAGCTTGTCATCGGGGTTGTGCATGATTTAAATACTTTGTGTGGTGAAGATACAGCATAGCCAGACTATATGATTTTGTAGGGATAACTTTCTTTGGCCATGTTATTTTGAGAAGACATGATTGCTTTGTTAGTATGCTTGAAGTATTATTATTTTTTATGTCAATATTAAAGTTTTATCTTGAATCTTTCGGACCCGAATATTCATACCACAATTAAGAAGAATTACATTAAAATTATGCCAAGTAGCACTTCACATCAAAAATTATCTTTTTTATCATTTACCTACTCGAGGACGAGCAGGAATTAAGCTTGGGGATGCTTGATACGTCTCCAACGTATCTATAATTTTTGATTGTTCCATGCTATATTATCTACTGTTTTGGACATTATTGGGCTTTATTATCCTCTTTTATATTATTTTTGGGACTAACCTATTAATCGGAGGCCCAGCCCAGAATTGTTGTTTTTTTTGCCTATTTTAGGGTTTCGAAGAAAAGGAATATCAAACGGAGCCAAAAACCAAATTCCACTGCCGCAACCTTCTGTATCCACGAGATCCCATCTTGGGGCCTGTTCCGGAGCTCCGCCGGAGGGGGCATCCATCACGAAGGGCTTCTACATCAACACCATAGCCTCTCCGATGAAGTGTGAGTAGTTTACCTTAGACCTTCGGGTCCATAGTTATTAGCTAGATGGCTTCTTCTCTCTTTTTGGATCTCAATACAATGTTCTCCCCCTCTCTTGTGGAGATCTATTCGATGTAATCTTCTCTTTGTGGTGTGTTTGTTGAGAGCGATGAATTGTGGGTTTATGATCAAGATTATCTATGAACAATATTTGAATCTTCTCTGAATTCTTTTATTTATGATTGGTTATCTTTGCAAGTCTCTTCGAATTATCAGTTTGGTTTGGCCTACTAGATTGATCTTTCTTGCAATGGGAGAAGTGCTTAGCTTTGGGTTCAATCTTGCAGTGTCCTTTTCCGGTGACAGTAGGGGCAGCAAGGCACATATTGTATTGTTGCCATCGAGGATAACAAGATGGGGTTTTTATCATATTGCATGAATTTATCCCTCTACATCATGTTATCTTGCTTAAGGCGTTACTCTGTTTTCATGAACTTAATACTCTAGATGCATGCTGGATAGCGGTCGATGAGTGGAGTCATAGTAGTAGATGCAGGCAGGAGTCGGTCTACTTGTCTCAGACGTGATGCCTATACACATGATCATACCTAGATATTCTCATAACTATGCTCAATTCTGTTAATTGCTCAACAGTAATTCGTTCACCCATCGTAAAATACTTATGCTCTTGAGAGAAGCCACTAGTGAAACCTATGGCCCCCGGGTCTATCTTCATCATATTAATCTTCCAATACTTAGTTATTTCCTTTGTTTTTATTTTACTTTGCATCTTTATCATAAAAATACATAAATATTATTCTATCATATCTATGAGATCTCACTCTCGTAAGTGACCGTGAAGGGATTGACAACCCCTTATCGCGTTGGTTGCGAGGAGTTATTTGTTTTGTGCAGGTACGAGGGACTCACGCGTAGCCTCCTACTGGATTGATACCTTGGTTTTCAAAAACTGAGGGAAATACTTACGCTACTTTGTTGCATCATCCTTTCGTCTTCAAGGAAATCCAACGCAGTGCTCAAGAGGTAGCATTATATTGCCCCTTATGATAGCAACCTTTATTATGCAATCTGTCACTTTTATTACTTTGCCATCACAAGTTTGTAGAATACTTATTTTCCCTTATGATCCAACTATATTAATAAACCTCGTGATACATCAAGTGTAGCGACCCGGCCCGAATGGATCAAGTCTCTATGCTTAAGTGTCATCCTTGGATCGGTATGCTGACACACATAGTACTCGAGGATTTATAACAGAGGTAAATCACATGTATAAAGTAACGTAAATACTATTACCTCAATCCATAGAGCAAAAGTAACAACAAGGTTGTGGATTCCCACAACTTACTCAATTTCACTCAAGCAACCACACCACAATCAAACAAACAATCCAAACTATCTATTTCATATAACATTCAAAAATTTAGAATTTTGGGATGTTACAAACCTACCACCCTTAAAATGAATCTCGTCCTCGAGATTCGAAGAGGCTAGCAAGAAATAGGTTAGGTTCGGGGCTTCTCAAAATCCATCAATTGTCACAGGGTGTCTGGGGTGCTACCACCCTTAGAAGCATGGTTAAGGTTCCAACAAAACTCATATACTCCATCCTTATTGTTGGCAGTGTCGGTCTTCTCAGATCTTCAGGATAATTCCTTCTCTAACTCTTCCGGTAGTGGCATAACCTTTTCCTCAATTCTTCTGTCCTTTTATCTTGGTACGGTCCTCCTGTGACTGGGTCTTCTTAGCTGACAGGTCTGGCGCCAATACTAAACAACTATCGATATCTCATGGTGGTCATCAAACAATTAGACTGGGTCCCTGCAGAAAACATGTAACACCCTCGATGCGACTATATCTCCCACGTGTCGAGGCACGACTTAGAGGCATAATCGCATTGAAGGCATATGTCGCAAGTTAGGTAATCTTCACAACATCCCATGTAATATAGATGATAAAAGGGGAGATAACATAGTTGGCTTACACTCGCCACGTCAATCAAGTACATAAATAACAATACATCATCCAAACACTCATGGCCCGACTATGGCGCCAAAATAAAAGATAACCCAACATGCGACACGGTCCCGATCACCCGCAACTGGGCACCACTACTGATCATCAGGAAAGGAAACATAGTATCGTTGAGAGTCTTCGTCGAACTCCCACTTGAGCTCAAACGCGTCTCCTGGAGCGGAATCGTCAGGCCCTGCATCTGGTACGGTATAATAGTAATCTGTGAGCCACAGGGACTCAGCAATCTCGCACCCTCGCGATCAAGACTATTTAAGCTTATAGGTAAGGCAAGGTAAATATGAGGAGCTGCAGCAAGCGACTAGCAAAAAAGGTGGCTATCCTATTCGCAAAAGAGAGCGAGAAGAGGAGGCAAAGCGCGAGCGAGAAACTAGAGAGCAACCTGCGCAAACATTACTCCAACACCGTGTCCACTTCCCGGACTCCGCCGAGAAGAGGCCATCACGGTAACACACTCAGTTGATTCATTTTAATTAAGTTAAAGTTCAAGTTATCTACAATCGGACATTAAGAAATTCCCATCTGCCCATAACCGCAGGCACGGCTTTCAAAAGTTCAAATCCCTGCAGGGGAGTCCCAACTTAGCCCATGACAAGCTCTCACGGTCAACGAAGGAATAGACCTCCTCCCAAGATGTTCCGATCAGACTCGGTATCTCGGTTCTTCAAGACACTTCGATAGGTTAAAGCAAATCCAGCAACACCACCCAGATGTGCCAACAAATCCCGATAGGAGCTGCACATATCTCGTTCTCAGGGCACACCGGATGAGCAAGACGTCGGGTAGGCCAGCCCTGAGTTGCCCCTGGTAGCCCCGGACATCGCTTGGTTGGACCAACACTAAGAGGAGCACTGGCCCGGGGGGGGGCTAAAATAAGATGACCCTCGGGCTCCGGAAACCCAAGGGAAAAAGAGGCTAGGTGGCGAATGGTAAAACCAAGGTTGGGCATTGCTGGAAAAGCTTTAATCAAGGCAAACTATCAAGGGGTTCCCATTATAACCCAACTGGGTAAGGAACGCAAAATCCGGGAACATAACATCGATATGACGGAAACTAGGGTGGCAAGAGTGGAACAAAACACTAGGCGAGAGGCCGAGCCTTCCACCCTTTACCAAGTATATAGACGCATTAAGATAACAAGGTAATATAATGATATCCCAACAAGTAAATAAATGTTCCAACAAGGAATGGCCTCCAATCTTCACCTGCAACTAGCAACGCTATAAGAGGGGCTGAGAGAAGCGGTAACATAGCCAATCAACGGTTTGCTAGGACATGGTGGGTTAGAGGTTTTGACATGGCAATTTGGGAGGCTTGAAAGCAAGTGGTAGGCATCGTAGCATTGGCATAGCAAAAGAGCGAGCAATCTAGCATAGCAAAGATAGTAGTGATTTCGAGGGTATGATCATCTTGCCTGCAAAATGGTCAGAGTTGACTGGATCCTCGAAAGCAAACTCAATGGGCTCCTCGTTAGCGAACTCGTCTCCCGGATCTACCCAAACAAGACAAACAAGCAACAAGGACACAATCAACCATGAGCACGGGTCAAACAATATGGTGCAAGGATGGTATGCTATGCGGGATGCGATGCGGGATGCATATGCAAGATTTGACAAGGGATGCATGAACCTGGCCCAACTTGGAAATCCAAGTGTGCCACTGGAAATATGAGATGAAATCGCTTGAAAACGATATAAAGAACGCCGGAATCAGAGCTACGGTTTGGAAATGGCAAGCAATTCAAATATGACACCGGTTTGCGATTTACAGCAAGTAACCATCTAAATGCAATGAGATGAACAAGTTACAGCACCCAAATATGACAAAAAAATACATGGCAGGGATGCATTCATGATGCTTAACAAAAGTCTAGCACTGAGCTACGGCCAAATCATCCATTACCAAGTTCAAACAAGCATGGCAAAAATGCATATGGCAAACAAATTTCAGACTTAGTGAAATCAACACTTGTCTGGAATTTCAGATCAGGTAGCACTCTTTGGAGCAACAAAACTACATGCTACAGGACCTGAACATGGCAAAGTAAAGCATGGCATGGAGCTACTCAAAGAGCTTAAAAAAGTCCCTTAGTGACCTTGAGCCAAAAGGGATCAGAAAATACAATTGCAAGCATGTGAACATGGCAAAAACATAATCAGATCACAGACTTGGTGAAAACTGGAGCATGCTGAAACAGATATCAAGTAGGCATGTTTACGAGCTCGATGCACTCACTACAGAGCAAGTAATGATAAAATAAGCATACACCCATCAAGAATACACAAAATACAATCTAGACATGGCAAGAACAATAACATATCATGCACGGATCAACTACAACATCATCGGCAAAATCGCTAACTAGTAGACAATCTGCCCAGATTCACAAAGTAGCAAAAGTAGAGCTCGATTGACTCAAGCTAGGGTTCTCCATAATTGCAAACAAAGACACGGATGGATAGAGAACTACAAGATTAACAAAACATCCTTACTGATCATCCTCAAAAGAGGCACGGATCGCTAGGAAACAACATGAACATATGGCCATATGAAATAAACAGCTCAAGGACTTAGTGGAAATGCTAAGTCCATGAAAACAGAATTACCAAGTGCACCACTTTGCAAGCTTGTGCTAGGCACCACACACATCACAAAAATACATGGGTTGCACCTCTGGAAAGATGACAAAACCCTTAACAAAACATATGTAGAACTCATGGGCATATCATGCACACAATAATCATGGCAAAAATGACAAATATCTAAATGGAGCAGCAGATCTGACAATTAACTCAAGTAGCCCTCTTCTAACAGCATTTCGGGCATCAAGATGAACTCAAATGAAAATGATACAATGGAATGAAATGATGTACTCTCTGAGATGAACATTTTGATATGCTATATGCCAAAAACGGATCTACGGATGCAAAGTTACGAGGCTATGAACATGAGAAAAAAAATTAGGGACTTAGGGAAAAAACGGGGTCAACCCTAAAATTTGGATCTGGATCTGGGAACACGGTTCCCGAGGTTCGACGCCGTCCTCGCCGGAGTTCTTGCCGGACTTGTCGGAGAAGAGGGAAAACGGAGGATAGCGGAGGCCGGACTTGACGCGGGGTCAGCGCGGAGGCGACGCCGGTGGAGCGGCGACCGGTCGGCGGGGAGAGGCGGCCGCGGACGACGGGACGGCGTGGTGGAGCGGCGGCCGGCGACGATGGCGAGGTGGAGGCCGAGCGGCGCCGCGGCGAAGGCGGAGCGGGGCGGCGCGGGCACGCCGGGTGCGGGAAGAGGCAACTAGGCCCGTGGGGGCCCGCTACGGGCCTCGGCGGGCCGGGCGGCGGGGAGGCGCGGCGATGTGGGGCTCGGCGCCTCAGCGAACCAGGAGGCGCCACGTGGCGGTGGCGAGGGTGGCGGACATGTCCGTCCGGTGGAGGGGAAACGTCCGGCGGCGCGAGGAGAAGGTTAGGGTAGGGTTTGATCCGGAATTTCGGGAGGAGATGCCTTTTTATAGGTAGAAGGAGCTAGGAGAGTCCAAATGAGGTGCGGTTTGCGGCCACGCGATCGTGATCGAACGCTCTAGATGATAGAATGGGTTTAGGTGGGGTTTTGGGCCAAAATGGAGGGGTTTTGGGCTGCAACACACACGAGGCCTTTTCGGTCCCTCGGTTAACCGTTGGAGTATCAAACGAAGTCCAAATGATACGAAACTTGACAGGCGGTCTACCGGTAGTAAACCAAGGCCGCTTGGCAAGTCTTGGTCCAATCCGGAAATGTTTAATCCCCACACACGAAAGAAAGGTAGAAATGACCACCGGAGGAGAATGAAGCGCCGGAATGCAAAACGGACAACGGGGAAAATGCTCGAATGCATGAGACGAACACATATGCAAATGCAATGCACATGATGACATGATATGAGATGCATGACAACGACAACAACACACAGAGACAAAGACCCGAACCCAAGAAAATTAAATAACTTGACGCCATAAACGGCAAGAGTTGGAGTACAAATTGGGAAAGTTACATCCGGGGTGTTACAAAACGGGTCTGGGTTTCATTCTCACCGTATGACCTATAGTTGGCAACAACTGCCTTGTACACGGGGAAAATTTCCATACCATTCTAAGGTTCAAACAAGGTTTTGATCGTCATCTCTCTACTATAGGTAAGTCACTCAGATTTACCATCCCATATAGCAAGGCGAATAATAAGAGTAAGTCGGTATGGTGATCAATCCATCTCGCACCCAAATCATTACCTTGTATATGGTTTAGCGAATCTCGCATTCTAACACTCGGTCATCCTCACAAGCATTGCAGAATTTCACTTGTCGACGAACTAAGTTCGGATCAATCCATGGATTCTGCAAGCCAAACAAACATCTATCATTCCTTCACAACTCTCAAGTTTTGCGTAACTCCTATAAGATCGTATGTTGATAAAGTTGTATCTTCTTCCAGGGTTTTTTCCTTCAGCAAGAGTTTGCTTGCTTCTTGCCAGGTCCTAGGGCCTGTGGGGGCCCATCTCATCACTTGCAAACCTTGAAATCATCATCGGGAAACTGATCATTATTCCAACATCCAACTTCCTAGCATTTATTAAATCCATCCAATCGTAGTGTCTCCCTTCCTTCTGTTGGTACCAAACTAAGACGTGATTACTCAGACTCATCACAGCATCACAATTGCTCCATATTACCAACATTATACCTCCTTTATATTCCAATAGTACTTCATCTCTTCATACTCTTGGGATATCCCACATATCAAGATAAAACTCGTACTTATTTTGTCCAGAGTCCACTCTGTGGAATACCATAATCCTTTCCAGAGGTCAAGTGTCCTCACAGGGTACTACCACCCTTAAAATGCACAAATCTTCCATAGACTATATTTCTCATATCCTCAAAAATGGTCAAAATATTTCTTCATAGAGTAACTACTCATAAAATCCAAATCAGTACCAACAATGCTAACTTTATTGATTCTCAAAATCTTACAATCTCCTGCATTTCCAATACATGCATCAACACCTCAATAATATAAGAAATGTCCCCACTACTACTATATTTCTCATAGTCTCCACTATTTAACACTAATATCCTCATTAGGACAATCTTTGGTGAAGTGCCCTGCTTCATTACAACAGAAACATATTACCTCTGATAAGTCTCGAGGTTTCCTTGTGATTCCATAGCCTCCTTGGGTCCTTGACTTCCTTTTTGGGCAACCGCTGAAGTAGTGTCGTGACTCCTTGCACCTGAAACAGGTGATATGGCTCAGGTCCTTCCTGGAATCCAATCTATTTCTCTTCCTGGACTTTTCCGTTCCAATCAGGGCTTCTATTTCCCGTGGATCATACTCTACTTCCTCTGTCGGGAATTCTACTAGGTCCCCATTCATTATTAGAGCATTGTCCCAAGTGAGGAAAGGATGATGGAGACTATGATTCCCCCACAAGTCAGGATGAGAATTCAGACGAAAAAATGCCATAAAAAGGAGAAGGCCCAAAAAATGAGAGAAAAAGAGAGAAGGGACAATGCTACTGTCCTTTTTCCACACTTGTGCTTCAAAGTAGCACCATGATCTTCATGATAGAGAGTCTCCTATGATATCACTTTCATATACTAGTGGGAATTTTTCATTATAGAACTTGGCTTGTATATTCCAATGATGGGCTTCCTCAAAATGCCCTAGGTCTTCATGAGCAAGCGAGTTGGATGCATGCCCACTTAGTTTCTTTTGTTGAGCTTTCATATACTTATGGCTCTAGTGCATCCGTTGCATGGCAATCCCTACTCACTCACATTGATATCTATTAATGGGCATCTCCATAGCCCGTTGATACACGTAGTTGATGTGAGACTATCTTCTCCTTTTTATCTTCTCACAACCGCCATTCTATTCCACCATAGTGCTATATCCATGGCTCACGCTCATATATTGCGCGAAGATTCAAAAAGTTTGAGAACATCAAAAGTATGAAAAAATTGCTTGGCTTGTCATCGGGGTTGTGCATGATTTAAATATTTTGTGTGGTGAAGATAGATCATAGCCAGACTATATGATTTTGTAGGGATAACTTTCTTTGGTCATGTTATTTTGAGAATACATAATTGCTTAGTTAGTATACTTGAAGTATTATTATTTCTATGTCAATATTAAAATTTTATCTTGAATCTTTCGGATCTGAACATTCATGCCACAATAAAGAAAAATTACATTGAGAAATATGTTGGAAAGCATTCCACATCAAAAATTCTTTTTTATCATTTACCTACTCGAGGACGAGCAGGAATTAAGCTTGGGGATGCTTGATACGTCTCCAACGTATCTATAATTTTTGATTGCTCCATGCTATTATATTATCTATTTTGGATGTTAATGGGCTTTATTTTACACTTTTATATCATTATTTGGGACTAACCTACTAACCGTAGGCCCAGCCCAAATTGTTGTTTTTGCCTATTTTCGAGTTCCGCCGAAAAGGAATATCAAACGGAGTCCAAACGGAATGAAACCTTTGGGAACGTGATTTTCTCAACAAACGTGATCCAGGAGACTTGGAGTGGGCGTTAAGAAACAATCGAGGAGGCCACGAGGCAGGGGCGCGCCTACCCCCCTGGGCGCGCCCTCCACCCTCGTGGGCCCCTTGTTGCTCCACCGACGTACTTCTTCCTCCTATATATATCCACCTACCCCCCCCCCCAACATCCAGGAGCACCACGAAAACCTAATTCCACTGCCGCAACCTTCTGTACTCGAGAGATCCCATCTTGGGGCCTTTTCCAGAGCTCCGCCGGAGGGGGCATTGATCACGAAGGGCCTCTACATCAACTCCATGGCCTCTCCGATGTTGTGTGAGTAGTTTACTTCAGACCTTCGGGTCCATAGTTATTAGCTAGATGGCTTCTTCTCTCTCTTTGGATCACAATACAAAGTTCTACTCGATCTTCTTGGAGATCTATTCGATGTAATCTTCTTTTGCGGTGTGTTTGTTTAGATCCGATGAATTGTAGGTTTATGATCCAGATTATCTATGAACAATATTTGAATCTTCTCTGAATTCTTTTATGTATGATTGGTTATCTTTGCAAGTCTCTTTGAATTATCTGTTTGGTTTGGCCTACTAGATTGATCTTTCTTGCAATGGGAGAAGTGCTTAGATTTGGGTTCAATCTTGCGGTGTCCTTTCCCAGTGACAACAGGGGCAGCAAGGCACGTATTGTATTGTTGCCATCGAGGATAAAAAGATGGGGTTTATATCATATTGCATGAGTTTATCCCTCTACATCATGTCATCTTACTTAAAGCATTACTCTGTTCTTATGAACTTAATACTCTAGATGCATGCTGGATAGCGGTCGATGTGTGGAGTAATAGTAGTAGATGCAGAAACGTTTCGGTCTATTTGTCACGGACGTGATGCCTATATACATGATCATACCTAGATATACTCATAATTATTCGCTTTTCTATCAATTGCTCGACAGTAATTCGTTTACCCACCATAATACTTATGCTCTTGAGAGAAGCCACTAGTGAAACCTATGGCCCCCGGGTCTATCTTCCATCATATTAATCTTCCAACACTTAGCTATTTCTATTGTCGTTTATTTTACTTTGCTTCTTTATTTCTCTTTATCATAAAAATACCAAACATATTATCTTATCATATCTATCATATCTCATTCTCGTAAGTGACCGTGAAGGGATTGACAACCCCTTTTATCGCGTTGGTTGCGAGGTTCTTATTTGTTTGTGTAGGTGCATGGGACTCGAGCATGATCTCCTACTGGATTGATACCTTGGTTCTCAAAAACTGAGGGAAATACTTACGCTACTTTACTTGCATCACCCTTTCCTCTTCAAAGGAAAACCAACGCAGTGCTCAAGCAGAGTGTGCACAGAGATTCATCCCGTTTCCTATGGGGGTTCTTCACAAAGTCATGCATAAGGTTATCCTTCATATATGCAAGGCTCAACTTTGGATATTACTCGAGAGTTTAGAAGTAATTAATTCTTCCAAGTGACTCCTTGCATCCATTGATTTTGATACTCTCCACGTAGCGCACCTTTGCAACATAGGATCTGGTCATATGCTTTGGCTGGTTATTCTTGTGTTATTTCCCTATTTAATCTTGGTCCGTCTCCAATTGACTTATCTCCGAATATGAGTTTCTCGAAATACCTATATGTCAGGGTTTCGTGCTGAGATAAGAAAGATAGGGGTTACACACAATACAAACAATAGTTTTGAAGAGACATATTTATATTTGTGGCTGTCGGAAAAACATCAAACAAATGACAACTCACAATCTATCGCATCTAATGTGGGTATATAACAGGGGTTTGGTCTTCTAAAGGTTAAATCTTCAATGTCGTCAAACCTTCATGTCTTGTTCATGTCTCCGATGGCTTCTTCCGATCATGCTTTTCCTTCTCAAGTTTTTTTGCCAGATCATCTTTGTTGACGTGAAGTCTCTCATGACGTCCTTTAATATTCCTGGAGATTGTGTGTTCCAAACTTCTAGGTTTCAACATCCTTTGGCATGAACCATGGTCCTACTGTCCTTCAGTTCCTGACGAATCTTCCGGTGTCTCGAGGTTGCCTCCACCAGCTTGGCTACTTTCAGCTTCTGGGTCCTGAGTTTTTCACGAAATGCTTCCTTGTCAAATACAGCTTCCTGAAGGTCCATCTTAAAATTCTTGATGTAATACTCCATATCCTGGTGATACACCAGCTAAGGTTAAAACTTCATCTTTTGCTGATAGATGCTCCATTAGCCCTTTTGTCATCCAATCACTACAAAAAAATACACTTCCGTGATGATACGTGTTTGTCACAGTAGTTCGCATTTTCTGTTATGCATGTACATCCATGATGATTTTATGACAGAATCAAGATAGTCATACATGTTCTGTCGTAGAAGTGATCCATGACGTTACCAAAATTATCATCACGGAAGTGTCCACTTCCATGATGATAAATCCCGCGTCACAGAAGTGCTCTCGTCAAGGGTGACCGACACGTGGCATCCACCGTAACGGAACGTCGTTAAGCTATCGGGTCAGGTTTTGGATCCGATAACCCGTTAACAGCCCCGACCAATGGGGATTTTCCACGTATAAAATCATCATTGGCTAGAGGAAACACGTGTCGGCTCATCGTTGGGACAGATGTCATCCACTCATTAGACAGAAGGCGCCTATGATACGTCAACACCTGGCACGGCCCAACAGAGGCCCATTCCTCTGAAAAGGCCGGCCCGTTTGACTTGGTCAAAAGGTGGCGGGCCGGCCCATGTAAAGCCTGTTAACGGCCTGTTCGCATATAGCCCATTTATAGCCCGCTAACCCAAGGCCCGTTACACCCTATCCGAATTAGGCCCAGTAGCGTCATCTGGGCCACCCAATATGATTCCAGCCCGTTTTCACTTCTGTCCCATGTATGGCCCATGACGTCTTTCGGCCCATATGAGGCCCTATGTAACTCTTGGCCTATTAACGGCCCGTGGTGAAACTGGCCCGTAATGAACAGTGTATCACTTTACACCCATTAACGGCCCGTGGTGAAACTGGCCCGTAATGAACAGTGTATCACTTTATACCCATTAACGGCCCGTTATTCCGTTGGGCCGTTTCCAGCCCATGTTATCTTTCGGCCTTCTCAGAGCCCATTTATTCTTGGGCTCATTTCCAGCATTCGTTTACTTACGGCCCGTTACTGTCATTTTCTGCTTGTGGGCCAAATTCAGCCCGTGGTTACAGTCGGCCCGTTTGTGGTCCGTTAATACGTTGGGCCGTTTTCATAGCGTCATCAAATACGGCCTATTAACGATGGCCCGTTATGGTCGGCCCATGAACGGACGATTCCAACTCTAGCCCGTTTACGGCCATAATGCGGCCTGTTATTGGCCCATGTTTGGCCAATCGATCATACTGCCCGTATAAGGCCCATTGATGATACGGCCCGTAGAAGGCCCATTGTTTCTACGGCCCGTAGAAGGCCCATTGTTTCTACCGAGCCCTTAGCCTAGAAGGCCCACTGTTTCTACGGCCCGTAGGAGGCCCAGTGTCACTACAGTAAATATTAGCCCATGGTTATTGTGGCCTAGTTTTAAAAAATAGGTTATTGCAGCCACTAGCAAACCGCGGAAAAAGAACTGCAATGACTACAAGCAAACAAATAAACAAGACAACAAGGAAATAAATAAGAAAGCAACTTACGCTAGGCTATCACGGCTATCACACATATTACATCCACTGGGCATCAAAGTTCGCCACCAGTGCAAATAAACGCGCCGACAAAAGAATATACAAAACTGAGAGCACTTCAGAAGGCACTAGGCCTGGCCAGGTCGGCCCCCCCCAAACAGCTGAAGAAGCTGAGTAGACCTCAGTTGTGTCAACGATAGATGCATCAACACTAGATTTAAGGCATGATGGTGCGCACGGCAGTCCTCTGACATCTTCATTGCATCTTTGACTTCAAGTCGGAGCTGAGCTGAAGCAAGCCTTTCCGCTTTAAGTTGAGACTGAAGAAGTCGAACTGATTGAGGCAGCGACTGCACAGAGGTTGTCTCACACCTGCTGGTGAGTAGCTTCAACTCACTGTCTTCATCAAGACAGGACCTTGGGGTCATCTCGCTGTCCTCAAGATGGTTTGGCTCACTATCTTCCCTAAAGTTCTGCCTGGCGTAAGAGATACGAGTCTGAAAGAGAAACAAGGAGACACGTAACAGGTTTCACAATTATATAAGCAAATAAATGGATCTGTTCTGCATAAGGAACATGTTTTTACAACTACAATTTGAAACTGGTAGTTGTTGCAAACATCCAATCAGATGTAAACAGCAAAGCAAACAGCAGTGGAGGAAATGATGCCTATCCAAATCTATACTAGAACAAAGTTTGAAGGCTTGAGAAGGATGAACTTACATTACATGTTAACACGGGCTGGACAAAGCCCTTCTCCATGTTGATGGAAGGATAATTCAATAAATTCCCCAAAGAAAATTCTTTATAAGCGTTGCCATTATTCTACATTTTGCAAAGAGTAAATATAGATCAAATAATATTGGAAGAAACAGAGGATAATGAAGCTCAGGTGCAGACTGATGATACATAATCAAATAGCAATTAATTAAGTACAGCGTTACAAGGCAAAAGGGAGAGAGGTACTGACAAGAGCAATGCAGAGCCCATTATTGTTTTGAGATCGTATGATCCTTTGAGCAAGGAGATTCATCTGAAATTAGTTTTCATACAAGAGAGAAGGTAAGGCACAAGCAGAAATTTAGGAGTTCAAATTTTGAATTGATATCATAGACAGTACCTGACGCTGGGCTCCCAGCAGTTCTAATAGGGGTTTGGCCACTGGAGTAGGGGTAAAGTGTGGTACAGTTGGGCCTGTGTTTTCTGTGGCTGCTGATCTATCGGATTTAACAGGTATCACTACCTTTTCCAAATACCTAGTTTGTACTCCTTGAGGATCTGCACTCACCCTCTTCGTTTTGGACATCTATTACGAAAGAACAACATTTGACTGGAAAAACATAGTGTGACGACACATGGAATAGGTACAGAAAATGGATAGGTATGGCATATACTCATATATGATGCTTAAACTAAGCAGATGGTGTAACAAAGTAGAAGTAATGCAAGAGGTCAGATGCAAAATATGTGCGACCAATACAACTTTGCAAAGTTAGAGCAAGCACCTTGATGGGTGAATAAGATAGGCCATCCTCCACCATGCCAAGTTTGTTAGCCAGTGGATCGTTCCGCAATATTCCTCTCGTGCGCCCATTCTCATATTCATTTTGATAATGTTCAATATCTGACATGCATGAAAACATAAAAACAAGTGAGATTTTCTTTGTAATGCAGAAGTGATTCTAATCCAATACTGCCTCCCTGTAAACCCCTTTGTGCTATCTCTGCAATTCTTTTAAAAGATGCCATGCATGCTGTAATTTGTTGTGTGCATTAATATAATGTGGCCTACTACTCAAAATATGAGAGCTCCAGAAGTGATGACACTTCGCAGATGATAGCTTCAACATATAGTAAAGAAGAACAAGTCGACCTGACCTGACAGATTCAAAATATACTAAGGGAGAACAACTCGACCTGACCAGTCGACCGCAAGAGAAGAGTATCATCTTAAAGAAGAGCAGAAGAGCAAGCAGATTGAAGATATTACAAGTCTTTCAATACAATGTCGGTTGGCCACCCATGATGAACCAGAGCGCACAGAGAAATACTATTCTTTCCGGTCTCTCCATATGTGGCTCACATGCATTTCGAAACTAAAGTAGGAACATTTAGCTAACCAATTAAACATCTCTCAGTTTTACTAATATCAGCAATAATATCAGATATGAATTTGTACAACTAAGCTTGTTTAGCTCGATGGGTGGAGCAGTGCTATTACGACACGAACCACGTAGGCTGATTGTGGTCATCATAAAATGGGGAAAACATAAGCATGATGAGTACAGTGTTGACCGTGGCAGTGGGATGGCAGATCTGAAGCTGCAAACCGCGCAAAGGGTAGTTAGCAACCGATGTTTGCTTTGAAATAACAACTAAGATTTGGTATGGACAAGAAAGTACGGTCAACAAGTGACAAAGAAATGCAATTATGCTGTCTCTCTATATGTCGCGACATGCATTTGGAAACTCAAGTGGGACCTTTAGCTAACCAATTAAATGTGTCGGTTAACTAATATCAGTATCATATCACAATCATATTTGAACAACTAAGCTTTCGAATTCTGAGTGTTGTGTTGTTTAGCTTGAAGGGTGGAGTAATGCTAGTACGACAGAAAGCACCTACGCAGATCATAGTAGAGTAGATAAAAGGGGAAAACCCTAAGCATCAAGAGAAAAATCAGGAAAGTGGAACTAGCTGGACCAGTGGGTGGCGCACATGCTTTTCGAAACGAATATAGGAACATTAGGTGACCAATTAAACGTTCTCTGTTTTAGTGATATGAGCATCATATCAGATTCGTATTTCAACACGTAAGCTTTGGGTTGAGGTCTTGAGGAGCAGTGCTAGCACGACACGAAGCACCTACGATGATGGTAGTGAATATAAAGGGGGGAAACCATAAGCTTTACGAGTATAGTGCCCGTGCCATGGCGGATCTGAAGGTGCAAACCGGACAAAGCTACTTCGCAACCAATGTTTGCTTTCAACTAGCCACTACGATTTGGTACGGACAAGAAAAGTACAGTAAACAAATTACGATCTATTTTCCGGGTGAGATCAATAACTTAAGCACATATGGAAGAGTACCACCTCTCTTGCGACGCCGTGTAGGCCTATGCTGATACGTTGAGGGTGCTGCGGGTGCGATGGCTGTCGGCGGCGGGGAAGAAGACTTTAGACGGCAGACGGCCGGGTCGGGGGATATATCCTGTTGCCGTGGACGAGGCGGTCGTAGGAGCGGCAACGGCAAGGTGGACGACGGCGCCGATGAAGCGAGAGGAGGCG
Organism: Triticum aestivum; assembly: GCF_018294505.1. Lineage (NCBI taxonomy): Eukaryota > Viridiplantae > Streptophyta > Magnoliopsida > Poales > Poaceae > Triticum > Triticum aestivum. The sequence continues at coordinate 292,768,484 of NC_057806.1, read as the reverse complement.
ATGAAAGGATCCTGGTCCAGCGCCGTGGATGAGAGACGTCCATCTCTTGCAGTGGACGACGGGGTAGGGGTAGCGGCTCCGGCAAGGTGGAGGATGGGGTGGCGGACGGAGGAGGCTGGCCGCAGTGCGGAGGTTGTCGTGCCGCCGACGGTGTATGAATGGGGAAATGGAGGGGAGGGGGATCTCAAACTTTGGGACGCGCTTCTCTGAAATGGGGGAAAGTTACGAACTTATCCCCCGTTTAAAATTTCGGACATCGCGTCGGTTGGGGATAGGACGGTAATCTCGCATCTCCCAAATATTTGCCGGTAACTATTTCGGGCGAGGAGAGGGTGTTTTGCCGCCCACGGTTGGCGCCCACGGTGTATGAACGGGGCTGACAGGTAGGGCGGTTGTGTCACGTCTGATGGAAGTTACACATCTGCCCCTATTTAAAATATTAGCCTACATCGATTTCGGACGAGGAGAGTTTGTTTTGCCGCCCACCGTGTATGAATGGGGAAATGGAGGAAGAGACACATGTCTTTCGGACGAGCTTGAATCAAATGTGTTTTGCCGCCCACGTTTGGCGCCCACCGTGTCTGAATGGGCTCAGAGGCCGTCGTGTCACGTCTGATTGAAGTTACTAGTCTACCCCTATCGACAGCAGTGTAAATCCGGTCGATAAGGATGTCAAGTGTCAGGGGTAGACAGTAATTTCCATCTCGCAAACACTTGCTTCGGGCAGCCCACAAATTATAGTGGGTGTTTAGCCGCTTCGTTCAAAACTTGGGAGAATTAGCATTCACGTTTGCCCTGGGACCTGGCAAACTAAATTCAAATCCAATTTGTATTCGATTACGAATATCCACAGATAATTATACGTTTTGTTATTTATTTCTTCAAAACCACAACAAAGATTTATTCCACCTTTATATATGATTATGATTTAGAAATGCCGTGATCTTCGAATTCAGTAGGTTGGATACACTCTGAGTCAAACAGTTATTTCATCCAATACAATATGCTCACACGAAAAACAGTTCACCTTATGTCAATCATACAAGTACTGAGGATTACCTCGCCTAAAAAATTCGGATCATTACAACACATGGACAACATAGGGGGTCTTGCAACATAATCCATTCAGAGACATGACACAACATGCAAGTACAATAATCTAATGACAATTTCAACTGGTATCTAAAGAAGAACCGGGATTACCTTGGGCTTCAGATAGCAGAAACAGCAGGACCTCCTCCGTCTTCAAATGCAACATTCTTACTTCCTCCAATTCTTGGGTTGCTTGCATAATGCGTGCCGCTAATTCCGTAATTTCCAGCCTCAAGATAAAGATTACCTCATTCATGGCAGCCACACCATCTCTTTCTGCCTCTAGTAGAGCCTCAAGCACTATAATATCTGTGCTCAGACTGCTCTCCGGCGGTGTTGCCTCTGAACTGCTACCATCTGGTAACATGGATGGCGCACTGCTTCCACAAATAGATTCTGGGGTTGTACATTGTGTCCTAGTGTGAACGGCATCCTGAAAGGTTTCCGCTGGACATCAGTAAGAGATAGTTATCGTATGATCCAGGCAGTAAGCTTACATGGTAAACGACGGACGAATTATTGCCGAGCATGGCAAACTATATTTAAATGGTTCGAAGCAGCATCAGCCGAAAAGAAATTAAAATGGTAAGATGAAACTAGGGATGTAAGTGGCAAATAAACGACATCCGCCAGTCCCATCTAGTTAGTTTTTGCTACCTCCCTAGTTCATTTTCCTCAAAAAACAAAAACTCTTTTGAACTATCATACCACTAGTGGACTTTAATCAGGATTAAACGGGACCCAGTTGACATCCCTAGTTGAAAGGGAGTGTACAACCGCTATATTTAAGTTGCCAAGGCATCTAAGCAGTTGAAATAATCTGAGAAAGCACTTAACAGTGTGGCCTCATATAAACTACGAAGACAGTCTTGTGATGAAGTTGAGAGGAAAAGTTAAGGACTCAAATGAAATAGGCATGCATTTCTTTACGATAGTACAGCAGGCACTGCTGACATATTGGCCAACTCAGGTATAGCGTAACAACAAATAAGCATTCGAATCAAGCAATACAGCAAAGCAGACAACTGAACTATTTGTAATTCGGTAGGATTACACGTTGAGGGCACAAGCCAAGAAAGCAGCCCACTCGCATTACATTTCACATGTACTAAAACACACTGGCTTACCATATGTTGCTGTGAAGCCTAGCTGCTGTTGCAATGTTCTTTGAAGATATCGTCAGCATCCCGTGGTTGCAAATCTAGTTGTTGTAGTTTATTCTGCACCATCTATTTAGGTAAAATTAATTTTAATCGCATGCACTGGTCCGAATTGATCATCAATGGTTCATCTAAACTAATGAAAGAAGGGTGTGTGCATACACGACAATATATCTGCTTCCCTCTATTTTTATGCTTGTTCGAGGTGCCAGCCCCAAAAGAACAAATATTTTGCTTGATGGGGTTGGCAGCTCCATAATTAATAGAAGCATCAAATTAGTCATGCAACTTGGGAAGATCAAGAACACACAAACAAGTAATGAACAGAGGCTCGGAGCAGTGATGTAATAGCTAGCATCAGAAAATGTAGGGTAAAACGAACAAAAAGCAGCGGAACCACATGCTAGTTTGCTGATGTGTAATTAAGCATAGAGAACATTAAGCAGTCTGATGGAACCAACAGGTGGCATCAGAACAAAACTAAAGCATATTAACTATATGTGCACTGGTATGTAATTTAGCACATGTAACATGTTCACTGCCAGAAGTATGGCCCTACAGGTGCAAGCAGAATAACGCGTCTCATGAAAAACTGAATGATGCCCTGAAGAAATTCAAAGGTGCGGTGCTTATGCTAGGAAAGTGAACGTAGGCGCCGGCCGTTGGATAATAGTACCTGATTCTCGGCGGCGTATGGGTATCGTTGTCATACTTGATAGCTAAGGATCGTCGATGGTGCTCGTGTTGCGGTTGAGTTTGGGCCGGCTGTCGCCGTCGCTGAAGCGGCTCCGGTGCTACGGTTGCGGCGCCTGTCGACATACAAGAAAGCTCATCTGTGGTAAGTGAACAGTTGCACGATAAAGAGAAAAACCGAAGGAGTACAAATCGAAATAACCTGATGAGGCTGCGGCGTCGGTAAAGCAGGGCCGGTGGAGTTGAATATGGCGTCCGTGGAGCGGGTCCGGTGCAGTGGACGAAGGCTTCGGCGGGCGCGTTGTACAGTGCTTTCGGTGAGGCGGATCTGTTGCGGCGGACGAGGGCTTGTATGAAGGGCCAGCGAAGGGGCGGACGAGGGAGTCAGTGAAGGGCCTACGCTGTGGTGGACGAGGGCGCCGGTTAAGCAGATCCGGTGCGGTGGACCATGATGGCGGTCAAGGAGATCTGGAGCGGTGGACAAGCCAGTCGCTGAAGCGGCTCCGGTGAAGTGGTGAGTTGGCAGTTGGGGGTTCCAAGGTGCGGAAGGTAGATCCGGCGGGGTGTGAGGTCCACCGCTGCGGCGGAGGACTAGATTCGGCGGCTTGCCGTGGTTGGGGGGTCGGGGAGGGGAAGGGGAGGGGCTCTGGGGAAGAATGTTGGGGGCAAAGAGGGGAAAACAATGGAGTTACCAAAGCAGCCCTTTTCCGTTCATGTGGCAGGGGTAAAACAGGAATATCGCAGGGCTAAACTTTCGGGCGCGTGATATTTCGATGTGAGCGGGAAGTTTGAAAGCTTTTGGCGCCTAAAATTATAAGTATTCTGCTCTCGTACGGCCGACTATGATATCATGGCCGACAATTTGTTTGTTTTGCATGCAAAAAAATGTGCAAGTTTTGAAAATCAATGTCTCCAACTCGAAACTTAGATTGTCCATTCAATTCAAATATGGATCATTGAGCTACTACAAGCAAATACCATCATACGGTCCAATTCAAATGAAATTCCAAATGTGTTTATCCTAAATATGATGACAAAAGCAAAAATGTGTATGTGTATGAATAAAGTGGATGATTATAAAGTTTGAACATGCCCGTATGTGTATATCTCTAGGTTTGATATATGAATTTGAAATCACGAAATCCCGGCTTAAAAAATGTACCTCCGTTTAAATGAATTACAAAAGCTAATGATGGAGTCGAATTCCAAAATTCCAATCTTAGGTTTGTAATTCTGGTACATCAAGGTATATCACGCATGTTCAAAAGTATCGTTATCTCATAGTACAAACTGTGAAACAAATTGATCAACCATGAGTGCACAATATCTCAATTACGCTAAAGTCCCTCAAATATAGACACCTCACTCTTTATCTTAAGTCAACCCCCCCCACCACCACCACACACACACACATAGAGAAGTCGTTCTCTCCCCCAAACACCAACACACCAGCACATCAAAACCCCTCTCTCTTGTAAAGTCCGGACCCCAACATAGGTCTCTATCACTTTGTCTCTCGGGCATGCACACATCTCTTCCCTCACTCTCTAGGTCTCCTGCTATCTCTCTTACCCAAGCACACGCACTATGTAGAGTGTATATTTCCCATACACACAAAACGTCGCCCCCAAACGTCTATCTCCCTAGTTATGTGGTTCTCGCGCACTCACCTCACAAACCACCCCTACTGCAAACAAGCACACTTTGTCTCCTTGTGCACCACTCTCCTCTTTCTATCTCTCCCACATGCGGACCCGCCCCAGCTCCTTCCCTGTATACATATATGTCGTGACTCTTTGCATAGCTCCCTAATGTATAATCGTTCTCGATTTCGCACATTGTTCTCTACACCATCTATTCTAGATCTCTCATGAAGTCCCTATCACACACACGATGACTCGCTTCCCTTGCGTCTCCGTTCATAGGCCAATTTCGGACAACATCAACATTGTCTCCCTATCTATACGCCATTTATGGACACAAACGACCCCTCTCGCCCCCTCTCTTCCTCTCTCTCTCTCTCCGTCGCTAGCTCTCTCTTTCTCTCGCTCTCACACCCCTCTCCCACACACACACTCGATGTCTCTTCCAAATAGTCTGCTCCCCCCGCCCGCACCCGTGCTATCTCGCTACTACACATGTCACACCATTCCCCCTTCCCTTATACTAGGTTTACATCATCAGTGGTCTCTCTACTCCACATACACTCTCTCCCTCTCACACACAAACGCGTGCACAAACACACACAGACACGCACAAACACCCATTTATCTGGATCCTCATCTCTCCTCATGTCCGCATGTGTATCTCACACACTCACTCTCTAATTATGTATATGTGTCTCCATGTTACACAACACACAACCCCATGTACATGTCTCTCTCTATCCTCCACACACATAGACACAAAGAATCTGTTATCATTGCCTCAGTCTCTAACATATCACACACGCACTCTCTCTCTCTCTCTCTCGCAAACACGCTCAACAAGGGTTTCCCCGTGAATAACTTACCGTCTATTCATCAACAGTCGTGGCAGTACGGCGAACACGAGACGTGAAAAAGAATAAATCTACACGTGCTTAGACCACCTAGTATGACTACTAGGACTAGAGCAAGCCAAAAAGCGCGCCGCCATCACCCCCTCCTTGTCGGCAACGGGAAAATCTTTGTTTTACACAGTCGAGAAGTCATTGTGCTAAGGCCCCACATGCCGAGGCATTGAATAGAATGTAGATGCTAGTTTACGGAAGCAAGTATCGATAATACGTTTGTATCTCCATGCTTATATTTCTTCTCTTATATAAAAAACCGAGTTGGTGATGATGGTACGTGTGCCATCTTGCAATATAGACCGTCCGATCTATATCTGACGGATGGAAATTAAACTAAAAGATACCCGCACCCCTCTCCACATTTGCAGACAAGGCCTTCCCTCGTTCATCCTTATCTCCAACAAACCTCATTGTTGAGCAATTAAGAAAGGAAGCCTCTGGAACAAACTGGCCTGGTGGCCGCTGCCGGCGTCGTCAATCCCCATGCCTCCGCTCAGTCCGACCACCAACCACCACCACACCCCACTCCTCTTCACCTTATCTCATATTTCTCGAGATATCATTAGTTTTTACACATGGGATTACTCCCGCAAGGGTCAATCACAACAAGTGTTTTATAAAAAAATGCATCTTGATGTTCCGTGCAATGCACGGATCTTGCTAGTACTCCTACACAAGACTAAGTTGGTGATGCTGGTGTGTCTGCCATCCGTCGTTTCTGACCATTAGATCTACATCTAACGATTGTGAGGTAAGTTGTTGCCTTTTCTCACCAACATCCCACTTGTCTACCAATTTGCAGAAAAACCCATAATTAGTATCTTAAAACCAACCACATCCCTCCCTGACCTCACCAAAACAGCCCAAGGAATATATTCTAATTGAAACATAATATATCTCTAGTGACATATGTATATCAAAATTAGAGTGTTTTGTACCAAGTTTGTGAATAAGTATTATTCTAATTATGATTCGTTGCAACGGACATGAACATTGCTAGTATTTCCAACCATGCATTTTTTCCTAGTATTCCATAGTTTCGAGTTTTCCATCAAGATATTAGTCACTCATAGTTGATATTTACTTTCAATCATGTACACATATGCACTATGTAACTAGCCTTGCTTATTGGCTTCGAAAGCTTAACTTACACTCCTACTTACAATATGTAGAGTATTTAACAAAAAACTACCACTTTCAACCAGCCCTAGGAAGAATCTATTGTACAAAAAATAGCAAAAACATACCCAATATTTCTTAATCCACGCCAAAAACTACCTAGTACTCCTACCGATTAGGTTCGTTTAAACCCATTTATGATAGGGTTGGCCCACATGTCCGTGCTGACGAGGCAGCTTAAACCAACACATTTTCTTTGACCGTTGACATGAGGGACCCACATCTGACCTTCTATCCTGTTATTCCCCCTCAAATCATTATTTTTCCTGAACATTACTTCAAACAGTACTGATGCGTGTTCGTCGGTGGCGCCGGTGATGAGCGAGTTGGCCGCCGCTCCACCGGACGGGCCGGACGCCGCGCTGGCCTCCGCACGGGTTGGCAGACTAGCCCGAGCGTGACTCACGAGCGAGCAAGCTGCCGTGCTAGCCTTCGCTCGAGCCAGATGGTTGGGCTTAGCGCGGCGTGGGCGAGAAAGCCGCCGCACTGCCGTGCCAATCTAGCTAGCAAACCTTGCAGACAAGCAACTGGACGGAGCTATCTTGGCTAGCTAGCGACTGCGAGCACCGGATGGAGCTGGCATCCGGACTGCTGCAACATGGGCTCCGCACCGCCGGCGGTTTTGACCTCGCCTCCTGCCGGCGGCGGTAGCTGCGTCCCATGGCCGAGGATGACTAGGTGGACGGGCCGGAGGTAGGAGGTCACTCGAGGATTTTTGTTGGTAAGAGCATGTACAATGGTTGATAAGGTAGTCTTATCTTAAGTCTGCCACGTATGCAAGTGGTAGTAGTTTCTTGGCATTTTAGTGGTTTCTTGCATTATTAGAGCAAGTACAATAGAGTTGAGTCAGCGGGCTATAAGAAATAAACTAGTATATTTCTGCTTAGTTGGAGGAAAGAGAAGAGGAGAGAGAAGGTAAGCGGGCTCTTCGTGAAGAGCCAGCTCTAGCACGTGCTCCTAGGCACTTTGTGAGAATGAGAAGTGGGCCACATAATAAAAAAGTAATACACTCTTTTGATCTATTATTGTACATGTTGGCTATAAGATGGGCTGTAGATGACATGGCACTGGCTTATAGCCAGCAGCAGATGATAGGGGTTTCTTGTAAGGAACAATGTACGTACTACTAGCGACAAAAGGCGATTCTAGGTTGCGTTGTACTCCAACGAGTACTACTAGTGGTCGCGGGAGTGTATACCTCGTTTTGTGGGTTCGATCCTGGCCGAACACACAGCAGCCTTTAAAAAAATAGTACTACTACACTTCACTGCGAGCCAATATTTTACACGGGTAGTTTGAGTTTTGAAGTCAAACGGACGTGCGACCCCACAATCTGGGTGCACTGGACAGCCTAGCCACATGAACGGGTTTTCCTTCCCAGCATCCCGTGGCTCGCGTGCTCGCCCTAGCCGCACCTCGCTTGCAGCTTTCTCATCAGCTAGTAACATATTTAAACTAGCGCCTCCCAAATAAGCCTGAGGAGCCGGAAAAGCCTGGCAGGGCATTGGGAACTATGCAATATGGCTTTGTACGTAAAGTGCTCTACTCCCTCCATCTGTGTAAGTCACCTTATGAAAACCAAATAATCCCAAAACACTTAGGCACTGTACATTAACTCCCTTCTCGTTTTTTGTTTTGTGGCATATCAACCAATAAGATATGTGGGTTGTGCATGCTTTCAAAGACTTGAGACTACCAAACATAACATGGAGTGGTAAGTTCATTGCATGCAATGCTATTAATTAGCAAAAATACATTAAGTTTTCTCATTTTCCTCTCTGCCTTGGTCGCGATGCACAACGTAAGATGACTTACACACCTAGACGGAGGAAGTACTACTACTCTGTAGCTTGTGGCGTTGCACGCATGGACTTCACTCCATTATCGGCTCTACTATAAAAGAAATTCCTCTTGACGTGTTTTTTTGAAATGGAGGCAAAAGCTTTGCTTCATCTCATTCATAAAGAAGGAACTACTAACAAAGTTCGACGAGATCCATTACACCTCCACAAATGGAAGCGAAAAGCCTAGTCTCGCTGTATCAAATAACTCAAATGTTCTGCCCCCGCAGTAACCGTCACTAATAAATAGGCTGCTAGTGTGTGCGTGGGAGGAGCGGCTGAGTAGGCCAGCTACGTGAGAGGAGCGGCTGAATAGAGCACTGAGAGTACCCACTAGGCCACTACGCAGGTGTACTTCCCCTGCATTGATAGTACAGCGATGGTTCTAGAGAACAGTAGTACCCTCCACTTCCAACTGTAGCTCCTTGGCCCTGAGATTCAAGAGTTCAAAACTGGTGCACTATACTAGACTAGACTAGAAGTACAGTACATCGCACTACTAGTTGAGAAAAGTAGTACTAGTACTGCTACAGTACGAGTACGTACTCCTCCGTCACATAATGTAAGACGTTTTTTGACACTAGTTGGCGTGTACAAAAAATGGCAAAAACATACCCAAAATTTCTTAATCCACGCCAAAAACTACTACCTAGTGCCAAAAATTTCTTACTAGTGCTATTATTTACAGTATAATGCAATCCCATAACGTTCCATAATCCCTTTCTTTCAAAAAAATCTCTTCTGGAGAGAAGATTGCTATCTCCACGCGAGCTTCTCATAGGCCAGCGCCACCGCATGCAGTCATGTGAGAGAGAGGGAGACATCCATGCAGCATGCAGAGAGAGGAGAACGCGGGCGGACAGCCAATGGGCTGCATGGGGCATTTATAGCTGCTAGCTCCTCCCATCCTTGCGCCAGGGGTATTTCCGTCCAGAAAGCATGCAGCGAGCCCCTGCCTTGGTATCCGGGTCTGCTCTTATGCGCAGAGTAAAAAGAATCGGAGGGAGTACTAGTAGTAAATAATAGCCTCACCCCTTTGTTGAGGAACGATCTACAGTTGGAAGGGACGAGGCCCTGCGGTTACTACGCTCTTATCTCCTCCTCGCCAGTTCCCCTCCCCCCGAAGAGAAGGCAGTTCGTCGCTGCTCCCATGGATTCGCCAGGTGGTTCTCCTCCTTGTCGGGGCTGGGAGACCTTGGATGACGATCCTGTGGGAGAAATCGCACGCCGCTCCGACGTCCTCACCGCCACAAGACTCGGTGCTTCCTGCACCAACTTTTTCAAGACGCTGCTTCAACAGGCCATGCTTGTTGGTCTTCCATGCGTCCTCGAGGAGAAGGTTCTTCTATGGGACAATCCTTCGAACAGTCCACCGCTCCCTGGCCATGGTTGCACGTTGACTCCGCTAGAGTTGCCGACATTGAGAGGTAGTCGGATTTTGTCCGATGAGCAGGTCAGTAATGGAGTTTGATCATGTAGTACTTAGTTATTCCATTTCCATCCCGTAATTTCTCCGCTGCCCACCATCTTATATATAGGTCTGGGTCGGTGCCAACGAAGATTGGCTTGCATACCTCCGGCCGGATACCACCATCATTTTGCACAACATCCACAGCAGTGCGGCCGTTCCGGTAGACCCCTTCTCCACCATTGGGATCGGCCTTCCGGACTGGCTGGGCTTGAATACGTATGATGATGCCTACATGAGATTGAAGAAGATAGCAATTGCGGACCCGCCGACAAAGCGACGCGGCTACGACGATTACTATCTCATCACGGTGTTCGACATAAGGATTGCCATCAATGCAAGAGGCAGTAACGGCAGAGGCTGGCGCATGTTGGCGGCGGCAGATTTGTACCCCTACACGTTCGAAGACGCCGTGCGCCATCTAGGCCGCATCTTCGCGGTGACAAGCCAGGGGACTTGTTTCATCTGGTTGCCATCCTACGGTACGGGAGATTACAAACGGAATGCACAAACCATCATTTGCATCCCTAACGGTACTCCATTATTTTGCAGGGACCAGTCATCCCCCGATCAAAATAAGATCGCCGATCCTGGATGTGCATTTGCATCCGCGATTCGGTCTAACCTGGAACCTTGTAGCTGACTTTGGCATATTGGGATCAACTATCTTAGCAGTCGTTACCCATGGTACCACTGATGTGCAACATGGTCACACAATCTACCACGATCGGACCGTCACCATCTACCCAGGTATTCCATTTTTTAACCCTCTCGCCTTCTCTTTCATTGTTGTACTAGTAGTATACTTTGTAGTACTAGTAGGAGTACTTTTTACCTTGGAGGACGCGTATAGCTAGCTAGGCCCTTGAAGACTTGAACCCACTAGCTGCCACCATTTTTGTTTTTCCATGTCTTACTATCTCATCCATGTAGCCAAGAGTGGCTATATATAATAAGCCGGTTATTTTACTTCCTCTATACCGGAGTAGTACTATTTGCTGCACAGTATTACTGACCGCCATATTTGAGCACAACATTATTATGCATGGACCTTGACTATGTACGTCACCATGTGTCCAGATCTGGGATGCCGCGTGTACCAGATGAACGGCGCCGAGTTCGACCCCCGTGATGCTACGTGGGTGCCGAGGAACACTCTTGGAGAGTACTCGCTTTTCATCGGGGACAGCTACCCCATTGTGAACCGGATTCCACCTTCTGTGCACAACACGGAAGGCCTGCCGTTCATGAAGCATGGTTGTGTCTTCGGTGCGCATCGCCGGATGAACGACATGCTGGGACACGCTATCCCTGATTTATGCCGCTTCAGCTTGGATGAGTCTCCATCGTGTGGAACCGGACTAGAAAGCTGTGACAATGATTCCCGTTGCCCACCTCTATAGATTGTGCCATCCATGAGGAACACCTGGGACTGGAACCTGGAGGAGGACATGTAGCACATCTATAACGTGTAAGTGGAGTACGGTAATTGTGAACGGTAGCGCTGTGAATATATGTAGACTAGTCGTGCACAAATTTATCACATGAATTGGAGATGAACTTGTGTGGCATACTGGCATTTATCCTTTAGAATTTATTACTAGTAAATGCGCTATGTGTACGTGCAACTTGTGTAGTTGTTGCACGGGCTCCAACATGCTCTTTGAGAAAAAAAAAGGTGGCATAGATTTGGATATACGTGACGTGGCGGCATCATACAGTAGCATCGTTCGCTATAGTTGTAGTACACTCCTACTAGGACAACAACTCCTATAAAACCTTGCGCTTGGCTCTTTGCCTCTTCGGGAGGTTCAACATTTCGTACTCGTGTGAACCTTGCACTTGGATCTTCGCCTCTTCGGAAGGTCCAACAATGATGATACTACAATACAATATGCTTCTGGCAATCTGACACCGATTGAACTGCTACACGTCCACCGCGAGGGCGAGGGTGAGGGCGAGGGAGAGGGAGAGGGAGAGGGAGAGGGCGCTGTAGTCAAAACCCTCTCCTCGTCCTGCGAACCACCGCGCGCGTGGGCGAGGGAGAGGCATAGTAAGCAAGCTTCTCCTCATTCGGCGAGTTGACGGGACACATCAAAGAAGTACTAGTACTAGTAGTAGTAGTTCATATTGCGTCCTTTCCAATTAATATGGCTTAATTTGAAACGAGAAAAATACACTGGCGGTCAACGTATGTAACAATACGCTCTTTACGGTCACTATATATAGTTTTGTGGTGATTATACGATCACTAGCTCATCGTAGAGCACCGTATTGCACCCTACTGACCGGCCACATAGTCGACATGGCACTTTGTTGACTGGTTAAATTGTCATCTGGTTTCTGGGTCCCACCTGTCAGTTGGCAGAGCAAAGAAATCAGTTAAACAAAACTTTACGCAGGCGCGACATGAGTCCAACCCTTGCGCGCGAACCGCCCTGGCTGTGTATGTGAGTGCATGCACGTGTCCTCCCTCGGTCTTCCAACAAAGAGTGTACATTGACTATAAAACAAAGAGTGTAGTACATGATGTACATCTACACTTCCAATGCATTTAGCCTTTAATCTAAATCGATATTGATTGACTAATGCACCAACTTGTGCTGTAGGTATAGGCTACATGTCTATCCTTAATTACAGCATGCAACAGCCTTCATTTAATCTTCTTATCCTTAATTACTTGCACGTTAATTATGCCCTGGTCAATGTGTAAATCTCTAAATGTACAGTCTTTCACAGACGTAGGGAGTAGGTTGAGCACTTGAGCGTGAGCGTGTGTGTTGCGTCGTGTGCTGTGTGCCGCATGGGTGCATGAGTGTTGCGTGCGTCCATGTGTACGTGTGAGTGTTGCATGTTGCATGCATGGGGCTTACTCCCTCCCATTGACATGTTCATATTTCAAGCTTCCTCTGTTCCCTCCATATGGTGATACTCCCTCTGTTCCCAAATAGTATGGAGTAAAAGCCTCCCTCTGTTCCCAAATACAGAGTATTTGTCTTTCTACAGATTTCAACAAGTGACTAGGTACAGAGCAAAATGAGTGAAGTGAGCGTAGAGGCATAGGGATACTATAGAAAGGAAGTCCTCGCGATCCATTATTCCCCATCTCGGTCAGAGAGAACTATTCAACTAGTCTTCGCGGTGAAGTGACAATACACGCTGCAGCAGATGGGACACGTAATTAATAAGCTGAACCAGCATGTTGGTGTTACTAAATCAGCCTTACCCAGTACTGCCATCTCTTCTTTTTCCTCCTCTCTTCTTCCTCCTCCTCTCTTCCCCATCGTCGGCCGCACACCATTTACCCCCGCTCACTGCTCGCCCACCTGCAACATCTTCCTTGGTAGCTCGCGCGTACCACATCCCCCCGCTCACTGCTCGGCCACACGAGGAGAAGCTTCTTCGCTCGCCCGCCCGAATCTACTTCCCCGCTGGCTCGCAGGCACCGAAAACCCCAATGGCAGAACCGACTGACACGTAGAGCCGCGATTGGAATTCCCTCCCCGATGTTCTCTTGGAGCAGATCTGTAGTCGTATGGACCTACTCAGCACCGTCCGTCTGGCCGCATGCTCGGTGTATTTGTACCGTCTACTCGTCTGCAATCGGCCGGCTCTTTTCAAGACACCCTGCTTGCTGATGCCCGATCCTCGCAGGTGGCCCAGACACCGACTTGACGATCCTACGGAGGTTACCGTGGTGCCCCTCGACATGCTACCACTACCCGTCCACCTGTCCTTCATGCGCGGCCACTACTGGGCGGGCATGAAGGCCAACTGGATCGTCCTCATCCACCACACTGGTGGTCCGTGGCGTCTCGTGGATATCTACACCCAGCGAGAGATCACCCTTCCATCGTTGGATACCGCCGCCATCGAGCCTCGCGGCCCGCCGGACACTCCTGCCTACTACGCACGAGACGTGTCAAGCTTTTGGCTCGACCTCTGTTTGCAGAAAGTTGTAATCTGCGAAGTGCCCGCACCATCAGAAGACTACATGGATTACAAGCTTATTGCCTTGTTCAACATGGGATTAGTCTATCTGGAATCCGGTCGCCATACATGGTTATGGCTCATCATCAATCCTGTTGAGGCAACATTTCTGTCTGATGCTATAGTGCACGATGGCATCGTTTACGCGGTCGACGCACAGATTGGCTCCCTATACTGCTGGAATCTATCGTCGTGTAATTGTTCTATCTCATCTCATCTTTACCTTATGAATACGACTGCCTGTTCATTTGTTACAAATTTAGAATGCATAGCATGTCTATAACCACATCATTGATATATGTTCCTCTCATTTCCTAGATTTTTATGACCACACATGTTATTGTTAGAGTTGATATGAGAACAATTGGCATCTAATGATTGTTAGAATACATATTATGAGCATAACATAATGATTGCTATATGTTACTCTCGTTTACAAGATTTTTATAATAACGCATGTTATTGCTTAGAGTTGATATGAGAACAGTAGTAGTAAGTGCTATGGTAGAATATGAGTAGGCGTTGTCATAGCTGTTTTCCTCTCATTGTTACATGATGTTTGAACCATGACATATTGCTAGAATATGAAAGCCATTGGCTTATTTTTTAACTTGGGGTATGATTATGACCACGGCATTGCAATTCTCTGTCTATGATATGTGTCACTGTTATAATAATCTTAATTCCACACATACTCTGAACATGATTGTTTATTTTTGTCCTTTTGGTCTCCAATTTGAATTGTTGCAGCAGACGCAAATGCGCTGGCCTTCATGATTCTAGGACCTGGAATCATACCAATCAATGGGTGGTGGTTTATCGCTCGTTCAGCTGACGGCGGTCATTTGATGCTCATTTGCACGTACCAAATTGACCAAACCATTACATCAAACCACATGCAGTACAATGCATGGGGCGTTCGTGACATTGATGGCTATGGCTGCTTCATGTTCGAGAAACATCCCAGCTCCGTTGGGCCGGGCGTATTCAACTGGAGGCGGGTTTACAGCCTCGGCAACCACTCCTTGTTCCTCGGGCTCAATTATCCGATCATCCAACAAATCATCGATCATATCACCGGCGATGATTACTGTGCTATGCAACTTCCATTCGCGAGGGGGCTATGTTTACACATCATACCATGGGTTTCATGAATCACCATATCCAGAGATTCGTCGACACAGCTTGTTGCCAGATAATCTTTAGTGTGTGAAAGGCATCAATCTTCCATGCGATGGATGGCTTTTGCAAACCCGACATGTGGCGATGTGGTTCATGCCAACACCAAATATGCACAACTTGATTCATGCTGATATCTAGACTGAGCCATGTATTCTGTTGTTGTAGCACGACCCTCTTTTGTTGGATATTATGTATTGTTTGTTAGTTTGAAGCACTCCTCTAGTTTGAAGGATAGATACCTTCCTAGGATCAAGTGCATCCTAACTCACCTGCGTAGGATGTACTGATAATAATGATGGAGATGCTGTGCAGAAGCCATATATATATATCAGTTAGGCTTCAAGTGCATACTTGTTAGTTAAACCTATGTATAAATTGTGACAAGAAATACGACTAGTAAGTAATCTAGTATAGTAGCAGTACTAGTATACGTCGGTCAAATTATTCATCATGTCCACACATTGAATTGACGTGACAACACGCTGCGCGTGAGGTGACACAAGAATCCCGGCGGCGTGTTCGGGTATTCTGGACTTCAGATTTGGAGTACCACTTATCTGTCGAAATCTTTCATCATTCACTTAAAATAGTCGATTGATCATACATTGAGTACCATATAACTGGAATTACCGATGCAAGTCAAAGAAAGATTGGCCGGTGCTGCCGGCTGACGTCAAGTTCGATCCCACGGGTCAGGAGCTGATCGAGCACCTTGAGGCCAAAGTGAGTGCTAATAGCGCGAGATTTCAGTCTCTCATCGATTTGTTCATACCAACCATCGACAGCGAGCACGGCATATGCTACACCCAACCCGAGAAACTTCCAGGTAAGACACCGATTGGCCATCTACTTGCACAAACATATTCCTTTGTTTATAGCTCTATTTTTATTTTTAGACGCAGACCTGGTGAAGCAATTACAATTTGACAGTTAATAAAAAGTGAAACAAGTGACTGCAACATGCCAAAGATGTTATGAAAATGCCAACTAGGTACACTAAAACCTGTATTCCACAATACTGCAGGTGTCACACTGAGTGGCCTAAGGAAGCATTTCTTCCAACGCAATTCCAGGGCGTTCAAAAGGGGCACGTGGACGCGTCGCAAGATACAGTCGGAGTGCGGCATGCACGCGATGTGGCACAAGACCGGCAATACCTTGTCGGTGATGGTCAACGGCCGGCAGACGGGCAACAAAAAAGGTTCTGGTGCTGCACACCAACAAGAACTTTGAGCAGCAGAGGACCAACTGCGTGATGCACCAGTACCACCTTGGGGACCTGGAGCAAGAGAAGGAGCGGGAGCTGGTCCTCTGCAAGATTTTCTACCAGACGAACACTAGGGCCAGGAGTAAAAAGATTATAAGTTAGTTTCGTATTGGTAGTTGTACTACCTTGTCGTCCGCAAGTTGGTATTGTTGTTAAAGATCTTTTGGTATGAACTTGCATTTGCTTCCAACCATCATGCCAAGGGTCAACGTGGATATAAAGCTGAATCATTTGTTTCGAAACGAATTTTCAGGCACCTGATTTTTATTTGATGGGTAGCATAAGCACCCGCTGTTTGAATTCCCAGTTCTCCAATTTTTTTGAAACAAGTGCATGCACTTATTATCATGATAAAAAAACAATATCCGTGCTGCATCCCAGTTATCAGTCTGTACTTGCAGAATTCTCTCGTTTATTGAGCACGTATATTGTTTTTTCAGGTCGAGCAAGTTTCAACTGGGCTGTAGACTGCCCAGGGTTGGTTTTGTTTTTAACAGGCCCAGCCCATGACAACAACGGGGCACAAAGATCCAGCAGGTATCTACTGGCCTCTGGCCCGCCGGCGTTAGTTATATTTTGTCTTACAACATCCGCAGGCAGTTTTTTTTACTGAATCAAACACACAGCCCAGTTCTATTATCCTCTTGAAACGCATGTCCTACATCCATTTTCTAATCTCTACCTATAGTTTTACTAGTTCATATACACGTATCATTATATTGAAAACACATAAAATTCCCTTTTCATATTTACATCCTTATTTTTGTTGTTTTTTCCCACCCAGTGCTGATTTTTTTACCACTGGTTTTCCCTTAAACCAACTCAATTGTCCCACGTCTTATTTGCTTACAAAAAACAAAACAGTTTTTTGGCAAATCAATAAGTTCTTAAAAAATGTTTAGCATTTCGGGATTACAACAGTTCGTACTCCACCAAAATATGCAAAATAAGGTTGAACTTTTTTAACGTGGTCCTGGGCAGAAAATGGGTTGTAATAAATTACTTAAGAATTAGCAAATGGGCTGCAAATTATAAAAAATAGCAAATGGGTTTAATGTTGTCTGCCGCAGATTTGGAGGCTGACTTGTGGGCCTACTAAGTTCATGCGTACACAAGGTTTCTCAAAAAAGAAACTTAGTCAACAATCGACTCTACCAGCATCAGACCGTTAGATGTCAATCTAACGGTAATCGTGCTTCTTCAGTCTCTGATCTTCCTGCCCCAGCCGCCCAAACCAGCGCTGTTGGAACCGCCTGCTCCTGCCTCCAGTGGCCGGCAGTGCTGCCGGGCAGGCCTCACGGCCCCATCATACTCGCATCCCTGGCCTGTCTATCCCTCTACTCACCCACACCTCCTGTTATTTTCTGGCGACGGCAGCCGAACCAGTCAACCCTCGTACTCTCCACCACATGGGCAGCCACTGTCGTGTCTTCCCCGGCTCCATTTCGTTCCCTTCGTAGGCCTCGCCTTCATCCACCGCCCTGGTGCTCTCGGCGCGGCGTGGTCAACAATATCCATCCAACGGCCGTAATGCTTCTTCAACCTCTGGTCTTCTTGCCCCAGCCGCCCAAAGCAGCGCCGGTCGTGTCGCATGCTCCTGCCTCCTGTGGCCGAGTGTGCTGCCGCGGAGGCCTCACCGTCCCCATACTACTCCCACCACTGGCCAGGCCATCCCTCCACTCACCCACTCCAACTGTTATTCTGCGACGACGGCAGCCTCACACCGCAGCCGAACCAGTGAACCCTCGTACTCCTCTCCGCGTGGGCATCCACTGCTGCATCTTCCCCGGCTCCGCGTTTGTCCCCTTCCTAGGCCTCGCCGTCGTCCACCGCCGTGGTGCTCTCGGCACGGCGTGGTCAATGTGGTCAACGACCGACTTCCATCGGAAGAGTACTGTACATGGAGAGGCTGACAGCTGGGTCCACGGCAGCTGCAAGGAACTGCCTCCTTATTACGCGCAAAATAATTATTCCTCCACCTGACAGCAGGGACCCACAGGACGGGCCACCAGTATGTCATGGAAAAAATGTTTCCCCCCTGACTGTTGGGACCCACCGGACATGCCACCATATTTTAGAAAAAAACGTTTGCCCCTGACTACTAGGACCCACCGGACGGACCATCGTATTTTGCGAAAAAACGTTCCCCCCGCTGTCAGCTCGGACCCACCAGAAGTGCCTCCTTATTACGCATAGAAAAATGAATACTCCACCTGCTAGCTGGGACCCACCATGGTGGGAGGCTGACTTGTGGGCCTACTAAGTTGACGGGGACGGAGGGCTTTGTCAACTTAGTCAATATGAACGATTCTAGCTCCAGTGACCATACGATGTCCATCGAACGGCCATCATGCTTCTTCAATCTCTGCTCTTCCTGCTCCAGCCGCTCAAACAAGCGCCGGCGGGACTGCCTGCTCCCTCCTCCCCGCGGCCGGCTGTGCTGCCGCGCAGGCCTCACCGCCCCACCGTACTCCCATCGCTGGCCTAGCCATCCCTCTACTCACCCACATCTGCTGTTATTCTCCGGCGACGGCAGACGAACCAGTAAACCCTCATACAGTCATACTCCCCTCCGCGTGGGAAACAACTACCGAGTCTTCCCTGCCTCCGTGTCGTTCCCTTCCTAGGCCTCGCCATCGTCCACCGCCCCGGTGCTCTCGGCGCGGCCTGGTCAATGTGGTCAACGACCGACATGCATCTGAAGTGGACTGTACGTGGAGAGGCCGACAGTTGGGTCCACGGCCGCACGCAAGGAAATGCCTCCTTATTACGCGCAAAATAATGATTCCTCCACCTGACATCAGGGACCCACCGAAAGGGCCTCTATATTTCGCGAAAAAAACATTACCGCCGTTGACAGCTCGGACCCACCAGCTATATCTTCGCACGCAAGGAAGTGCCTCCTTATTACGCACAAAAAATGAATACTCCCCCTGTTAGCTGGGACCCAGTATAGTGGCAGGCTGACTTGTGGGCCTACTAAGTTGACGGGGACGGAGGGCTTTGCCAACTTAGTCAATATGCACGATTCTAGCTCCAATGACTGTACGGTGTCCATCCAACGGCCGTAGTGCTTCTTCAACCTCTGGTCTTCTTGCTCCAGCCGCCCAAACCAGCGTCGGTCGTGCCTTGTGCTCCTGCCTCCCGTGGCCGGCTGCGATGCGGTGGAGGCCTCACCGCCCCCTACTACTCCCACTGCTGGCCAGGCCATCCCTCTACTCACCCACACCCCCTGTTATTCTGCGGCGATGGCAGCCTCACACCGCAGCGAACCAGTGAACCCTCATACTCCTCTACGTGTGGGCATCCACTGTCGCATCTTCCCCGGCTTCGCGTCGTCCCCTTCCTATGCCTCGCCGTCGTCCACCGCCCGGGTGCTCTCAGCGCGGCATGGTCAACATGGTCAAGGAACAGCTTCCATCAGACGTGGACTGTACGTGGAGAGGCTGACAGCTGGGTCCACGGCCGCAGCAAGGAAGTGCCTCCTTACTACGTGCAAAATAATTATTCCTCCACCTGACAACGGAGACCCACCAGACGGGCCACCGTATTTCACGAAAAAAATGTTTCCCCACTGACTGTTGGGACCCACCAGCTACACCTTCGCACGCAAGGAAGTGCGTCCGGGCAAAAAAAACGATTCGCCCCCTGACTGCTGGGACCCACCAGCTACATCTTCGCACGCAAGGAAGTGCCTGACAGTCGGGACCCACCTGGTCGAAGCGTACGTAGCGTTGTCATTCTGGTCACGAACATGTACGTACATACTGGTCGATGTAGAGGCGCGCACGTGTCGTAGTAGAGGCGCGCACGTAGCATGTACATGTACGTACAGCGGCCAGGGTGCAAGAAAGAAAATACGGCCACGTATGTGTACGTACGGGCGGGGTCTCGAACGCCTACTCGCGCATACGTACGGCCAGGACTCGTGTACATGGCTGGGTCGGAACGGAGAAACATCATCGTCGTCGTGTTCATGGGGAGGCAACGGAATGCGTCGTGTTCATGGGGAGGCAATGGAATGCGTCGTGTTCATCGGGAGGCAACGAAATGCGTCATGTTCATCGGGAGGCAACGGAATGCGTCGTGTTCATCGGGAGGCAACGGAACGCGTGGGAGACAACCGGCTGGGTCGGAACGGAATGCGTGGTCGTGTTCATCGGGAGGGCTTAGATGGAACAGGCGATGGAAACGAGGCCTGGCGTACCACAGAACGGAGGAAACAGACCTCCTATGGTAGAAACGGGGTCCTGTTGATCGGGAGGAGTGTGGTGTACTGCAAAACAGAGGAAACGGACCTCCTACGGTCGAAACGGGGGTCCTGTTGATCGGGAGGGGTGTGGCGTACCGCAAAACGGACGAAACGGACCTCCTACGGTCGAAACGGGGGTCCTGTTCATCGGGAGGGGTGTGGCGTACCGCAAAACGGGACTCCACGGGATACTGTTCATCTCCATCGTCGACCTCCTCCAGCCTCCACGGGCTACCGTCGACCTCCTCCAGTCTACACGGGCTCCTATTCATCCAGCCTCCACCGCGCTACTCCACTGGCTACTGTTCAACCACCCCTCCACCGTCTACTGTTCATCCAGCCCTCCACACCACGGGGTCCTGTTCAACCACCCCTCCACGGGCACCCCTCCACCGTCTACTGTTCCTCCAGCCCTCCACCACACCACACTGTTCATCCAATCGATCGGCTTCAGTTAGCAGCAATAGCGAAGGAATCGCTCGATCGGGTTCAGTTAACAGTCATCGATCGATCGCTTGGGTTCAGTAACGTGTAGCCTGCAATGCAATCACTCGGGTTCAGTTAGATCCCAATGCCTAGCTCGGGTTCAGTTAGAGCCAACGCCTCGCACACACGCGCGTACATGTACGAGAGAAACGTGCATCGCTCGGCCCCCGACCTCCCACCGTAACCGGGAACTCCCCGAAATTTTCCTCCCCCTCGCTTCTACCATGGTTTTTTTTCCGTCATGGACAGCCCAAAGAATGTCATGCAGCTGCGTCTCTGGCCCGCCCAGGATGAAAATCCCATTTTCTGTCATGATTTTTTGTCATAGAAGTAGGAGCCCACCACATCTATGATGATACCGGGTTTTGTCACAATTATCGTCATAGAAGTGTCATATGTATGATAGAAAAAAATTTCGTTCGGTCCAAAATGTCACGGATGTGTCTTTTTTTGTAGTGAATCCTTCTGACTAAATGCATGCTTAACTCAGCATAGTGACAATAGCATAAGCGGGCGATAACCTCATGGATAGCCGTGTTTATGCCCATTTCTTTGCCATGGGCTATCATTCCATAGTTGATATCTCCTGTCTTGGGGTTTTCTTGACGGCCAAAATCTTGAGTCTTGACGCTCCATGTTCTGGTATTTCTCTAACACACCTTCATCTCAGGTATTGGCAACTTCAATAGTCTGACAAATTCCATAAGGCTGGATCATAGGAACAGTCTTTGCAATGTTGTCTTTGGTTCAGGGTGAAGCTCTTCATCTAAAATATGTAAGCCAGGGGTTCTTCGGTAAAGAAATTCAGAAGGGCACGAGATTAACTTAAGTGGATCCTATTCAGAGCCTTCCAAGTCACTTCACTCTGTGAGTTCTTTAAAGCCTTTAAAATCTTCTAGTCTTCGGAGTCTTCAACCATTATAGTTTCCATTATTATATTGCACGGTAAAATCCCCTTCATTCCGAATTGGTCTTAGTTGTCCAATATCTTGTACTTCTTGGAGTGATCTCATCAGTAGAATCTTTGCATGGTCAAAAGGGGAAATGGGTATAGTCTAACTAAAAGGGAAAATATTTGATAAAACTCAAAAAAGAAGAGAGGTAAAAGATCCTTTTGAAAATGAAGTTGTAGAGAAAATATTTCCTATGGGCTTGCCAGTTTCTAGGGGTTACGTCCTACAATCAACATGTGCTCTGATACCATCTTGTAGCGACCCGACCCGAATGGATCAAGTATCTGTGCTTAAGTGTCATCCCTGGATCGGTATGCTGACACACACAATACTCGAGGATTTATAACAGAGGTAAATCACATGTATAAAGTAACGTAAATACTATTACCTCAATCCATATAGTGGAAGTAACAACAAGGTTATGGATTCCCACAACTTACTCAATTTCACTCAAGCAACCACACCACAATCAAACAAACAATCCAAACTATCTATTTAATATAACATTCCAAAATTTAGAATTTTGGGATGTTACATCAAGATCATGCCAAATCAAGAACATGAGAGAGAGAGAGAGAGATCAAGCACATAGCTACTAGTAATAACCCTCGGTCTGAGGGTGAACTACTCCCTCCTCATCATGGTGGCCATCGGGATGATGAAGATGGCCTCCGGTGATGATTTCCCCCTCTGTCAGGGCGCCGTAACAGGGTCTAGATTGGTTTTTTGTGGCTAGATAGGCTTGCAGCGGCGGAACTTCTCATCTAGGGTTGTTTCTGGAGGTTTCTAAGATGGGCGTCGAGGGGCCCACTACCCACCAGGGCGCACCAGAGGGTGGTGGCGTGCCCTGGTGCCTAGTGGGCAGAAGCTCCCCCCTTCAATGGTTCTTTGCTCCAATATTCTTCATTTGTCCATAAAAAATCTCCCAAAATTTCGTCCAATTCCGAGAACTTTTATTTCTGCACAAAAAACACCACCACGGTAGTTCTGCTGAAAACAACGTCAGTCCGGGTTAGTTCCATTCAAATCATACCAAAAGCATATAAAATTGTTGTAAACATCGCATGGATACTTCATAAGTTATAGATACGTTGGAGACGTATCAACAGCCATAACCAGATCAACCAACTCCATGTTCCAAAACCTGAAAAAGGCAAAATACATGTAATCATGTGTAGGAGGTCGAGTCCGAAGATCATGTTGCCATCCATGTCGGATAAAAGTAACAGTCTCCATGGCCTCCAAGCATGTACATGCCTCCGTAAACAGGTCTCAATTCTCCAAACATTGTAGAGACGACCATAAAAGGAGCGTACTGGTACATCTATACACAACCTGCATAAGATAAGTATTTGTGTCGTTAAAAACATTGTCATTTCTACATAGCCAAAGCGACCCAATAACGGCAAGCGCTCCCACATTATAAGAATTCTAAACATGTATTCTATCCCATGTAACCAGTTGACGAATATCTTAGCAACACTACGTGGAGAATACAAGCCAGAAGCTACCTAGATGACTGACCATATAGAACGAGCCAACTTGCAATGGAAAAACAAGTGTTTTATTGTCTAGTCGTGATGAAAAATCACATATTGCGTACTTCCATGCCAATTCCTCTTAATAAGATTGTCTTTGGTAAGAATGACTCCTCGACGAAGATACCATGCAAAGATTTTATTCTTAAGCGGTATCTTCATCTTTCAAATCTTCTTATTATTATCAGTTGGCACCTCTGACTGGATCAAAGCACTATACATAGAGTCTACCGTGAGTATACCATTCACTTGTAGGATCCTACAAAATTCACTGGTTCCTTGTGATAATCTTACCGTGGATAGTCTATGTAACAGAGTGTTCCATGATTCAAGTCTCAGACCAATTAAATTTCTTCTGAATGTCAAATTCGGTGGAAGGGATTCAGAACCGTGGCGATAGTATCACCCTTGTGACGCACAATATTGTATTGAGCCAAATATTGTTCTCGGGGTGTAGCGTTACCTAGCCACTTATCCTCCTAGAATCTAATTTCCAATCTGTCTT
The DNA here is from genome assembly GCF_018294505.1 of Triticum aestivum. Classification (NCBI taxonomy): domain Eukaryota; kingdom Viridiplantae; phylum Streptophyta; class Magnoliopsida; order Poales; family Poaceae; genus Triticum; species Triticum aestivum. Next base: position 292,744,324 of record NC_057806.1, on the reverse strand, counting down.
TAATAGTGAAGGACCCATACCGGAAAAAGTATTTCTTCATAGCCATTAGACTAGCCCAAAAGTGTGAGTCCCTAGACTTCCAATATACTTGTGACACTACCTTTGAGCCCACATATTTTCTCCTTAAGAGGGTTTGCCATAGACCATTTTTTGTCAACAGCTTAAATAGCCATTTGCTGAGGAGGGCAGTATTTTTAACCTCAAGGTCATGAATACCAAACCCTACTAGGCCTTTGGGATGGCAAACCACACTCCATTTAGCCAGTAGATATTTATTTTTCTTAGTATATCCTTGCTAAAAGAATCTTGATCGGAAATAATCCAACCTATGCCAGACTCCTTTAGGTAATTGGAAGAAAGAAATCTCATATAGTACCATATTACTTAGCACTGAATTTATGAGGACCAATCTACCACCCATAGATGGCAGTTTACCTTTCCAACTAATTATCCTTTTTGGTAGTCACTCCTCGACGTGTTTCCATTCCACATTTGTGTGTCTCCGATAATGTATTAGTATCCCCAAATAACTAATTGGAAGCTGGCCTAACTCGCAGCCAAACAATTCAACGTACAAGTGGGCCTTATCTCTGGCCTCGCCATAGCAAAATAATTCGCTTTTATGGAAGTTTATCTTAAAGCCTGAGAGATGTTCGAATGCTAATAAAATTACTTTTAGATTCCCTACTTTCTCTAGGTTATGATCCATAAAAGGAATCGTATCATAGGCATGAAGGATAGAAAGTCCACCATCAACAAGATGATTAACTACCCCGTCAATTTGGTCATCAACCTTTGCACGTTCAATCATAAGTTCATGTTAGCTAACATATGAGCCACTATATTAAATAGCATGGGCGATAATGAGTCACCTTATCTCAATCCTTTCTTTGTTTGGAAGTAGCGGCCAATGTCATCATTGACTTCAATGGCCACACTACCTCCGGAAATGAAACTATGGATCAAAACGCGCTGCTCCATAGAGAAACCTTTCATTCTGAGAGTATGTTGGAGAAAAAACCATTTGACTTTATCAAAAGCTTTCTCAAAATCAATTTTGATGACTACCCCATTCAACTTCTTCTGATATAGTTCGTGAACCACTTTATGAAGGATTACCATCCCATCTAGGATGTTTCTACCTTCCATGAAAGCAGTCTAGGAAGGGTGAACCACATGATCAACCACTCATGGGTACAAATATTTTTATAATCTAGGATGGAAGAAGTGAAACATCTCATTTGTAGAAAAACCAGTTTTTTTGTTCTTCTTCTTCCTAACCATTTGTTCTTGTACTCGCTTCTTCCTTTGCAAAAATTGTTGCCTTTGAGGAGTAATGATGTAGAAGAAAATGGGTTGTACCGATTGTGTTGTCCGCTAGTGGGAGACGTGAAACATATTGACAAGAGGAGCAAAGGCCTATTCAAACTATTTCGCCAAGAGGTCGAGTGTTCTTGTATGTTTTGATATGCATTGAAGTATCATGTTGGTATAGTGTTGCATCTTTTTAGGACGGGTTAAATCTTATTGTCAATGTTTGTGTTGGTCGTCTCTTCTTGTAGTCCCTTTGGTCCTTTCCAAGAACTCTCGTATTGGACTTTGTTGAATATTTTTTGTATCAAATATTTTGATTTGCAATCTTAGAATGGAAATAAAAACAGAGGTACTAAGTTTACATATGAAAAATGTGTTTTGATATGTTCCATGCACAAAAACTTACATAGAACAGAATGTACAAATTAGTTATAGTAACTAAAATTTAAGTTATACATCACTGTTGAGTTAAGTAACTCGACAGAAACTTAACATTATGAGATTCTATTCAGAGTTAACTTGTTTGAGTTAATGGATAGAGTTTTTTATTCATTGAAATTGGTTGATAAGTACATAATATTTCTAAGACACTGGTTTGCTATACAAATATGTCATCTAGGTCAAGTTATTCAGGAAGTGTCGTATTATCAGAGATTTAACATATTATTACACTAAAGAAGGTAAGTCAAGCCTAGAAAATGAAGAAAAAATGCAATTCATAGTGTAGAGTGAACGTGGATCATGTTCATTGTTTTGAATGGATTTAGCGAATATGGAAAATGTGTTGTCAGAAATCAAACTTGATGGATTGCTAAAGTTCCCTCAAATAAAATGCGTAGATCTTAAGCTCAATACGTTTCTTGTTAGTTCAACAAATGTTAAGGGTCAATGCTTGAAAATATCTGAAGATAGGAAAGTGAAATTCTATGATGGAGATATGCACATAGTTTTGGTATTCCTTCTCAACCAAGAGGCATTGGTGGTGTTGGTTAGAGCTCTGATGCATCTATTTATTTCTTGAAGACTAGTATCACTATGATTGGGAATGATTGTCATTGTTTGATGCTAGCAGAAAACTATTTACCCAGAGATATAACAGAAATTGTCAAGTGGAACAGAGAAAGCATGCTTTAAGGCAGCATGTGTGATATTCATTTCGGGTCATTTTGTAATACCTTCTTCTAAACCTGACTACACAACCGTTAATTATTGGGGGTCCTTTGTAGGAGTTATTATGTAGGTGAATATAATTGGCGTGAGTATGCAATGAATTTCCTGGTTGAAGCTATTACTAAGGTTCATCAACATATTGAGTCAAATTGTGTTGTCATATACTTATATGGATGGTATTTCTTTCTACAAGTAAGTTAAAGTCTAAATATCAATTAAGACAACAAATGGTGGATGGTTATATAATATTATAAACTATGTATGCAGATGTTTTATACTGATAATCAAGTAGTTGGTGTACCAAGGCATCACAATAATCTACCCATGAATGTAGACTAGGATAAGCAGCAGATAAATCTTTTTTTCTCTTGCAAGAATACAAGAAATGGTGTAACAACCTATGATGCATGTAGGATACGCCTCCAATGTATCTATAATTTTATATGTTCCATTCCATTTTATTATCATTTATACATGGTTTGGGTACATTTTTATAATTTTATTGGACTAATATATTAATCAAGCACATGGTGTTAGTTCCTATTTTTTGGTGTTTTTGCATTTCAGGGAAATGATTATTTTAACACGTAGAAAAATTAAAAAATACATTGCAAAAAGTTGCTTCGAGGGTCACCTAGGGGGTCTCGGCTTGCAAATGTTTTATTGCGGCCACTAACATTTTATTTTGCTCTTGTAAATCACAACCATGATGCACTCATGATCTCTTTTGCTTTTGTAAATCTTTTATTTGCAGCCACTAACATTTTATTTTTGTATTTTATAAATACTTTAGTCGCCTTCATGGAAACCATTTATACTAAGTACATTAGTTCTACCCTTGCATCCTAGCTTAGTTGTAGAGAGCCTAGGCCTAGTAGATATTAAGTGCACGAATAGTTGCATAAGTGGCATACGTAACTTGAGAGATTAGGAACCTACCTTTAGCTCGGTTTGGTTCGAGACTCCATATACTTTGACATCCACCTTGGAGACTGCTACAACATCTCCCTGTACTCGGGGATTATCAAGCTCTTTTCTGGCGTCGTTGCTGGGGAGCTTAGCACTAGATTGAATTTTATCGTTTGCACCTGTTTGCTTTGTTAATAAATAAAAAAATTATTTGTTGTTTCGCATCATGCATGCAAAATAAAAAATAAAAAAGTCCAAAAAAATTGTAGTCACTACCATTAGAGTTGAGGAATCTCCTAAAATCCTCACTTCTCAAGAATTTGGTTCTTGTAATATTTTGAATCCGTTCATGCTTTTGCTAAACACCCAACTACATTAATATGGGGAAAATCATTAGGAGAGCATGCAATTTTGTGAGGCATCGCTTGTCTTGAAGAGGAAAACAGTTGAAAGATTTATTGGGCAACTTGGGTTGTAGGGATTTGTGTGATAGGCATGGTTTTACTTGTTGCTCTCAAAAGCACTTTGGTTTTCAATGCAAGAATTGTAAAAACCACATGATATCATCTTATGTTAAATATGATTATAATTACTGTGGTATAGAAGAAATTGACGAGCTGTTATCTTTATGGCCGCTAATGAAATTGCTGCTAGAGTTTACAATTTGAAAGTAGTGTTGATTGGATTAAATCTGAGACTTATGATATACTTGATTATTATCACAAAAATCATTGTCATTTGCATATATTATTGATCTTGTTAAGAAAGTACATGTTGTCCTAGAAGATACTAATGTTTTGCTAGAACCACTAGAAGATGAAACTGCTGAAGAGAAGTGCTCATTAGATGAAAAATATGAGGAGGTGAGTGAAGATTAAAAGAAAGAAGAGCGGATTAGATACCCGTGTCCTGGTGGTGATAGTAACTCTCTAACTCATACATTGCTTGCCTACCCTCTATGCTTACTGGAGGATGAAAACTATGTTGCTGAAATTCATGATCCTTTGAACTCATTAGATGAAAAATCCATTTTCGACGTCTTTGATGCTTATTGTATTTATGGACATGATGTCCCTCTTATAGAAATACATGGAAACGAATTAGCTGCTATTATGTATGAGACAACATACAACTGATAACGTTTTTCTCACATATGAGAGACCTATCTTGTTTTTTAATTATTCTAACTACACTATAAAGGAGAAATTGTGTTACACTGAGAATTTTGTTTCTAGTTTGCAACTCACTTGTGCTCATGAAGATTCGATAGAAGTTATATACTTGAGTTTGCTTCCATTACTTGCATTTAATATGCGAGATGAAGAAATAAGTGACCTATCCATGTATCTAACACACTACAATTGCAAGAAACTACTTATATGATGCATTGCCATTTACCTGCTTCTTATGATTTACTTTGTATGATATGTTAATGCATAGGAAGTGGGCTATACTTTGTTGTTATATGCGCTATGTTATATTTTGCACTCTATTTAGTTCCAAAATTTTAATGCGTAAAATTGGGACCGATGTACCTTGCGATCCATGTGGAATGATTAAATGCGCACTCTATGCCTAGCTTTATGGATTTAAAGAAAGTGGTGCCTAGAAGACAACCCAAAAGTTTTAGAGAGTCATTTTTTTGTGCCTTTAAACTTTTCAAACACAAAAAATAAAGAGGGGAACCTAAAACTTTTTGAAAAAGAGAAGTGATTGGAAAGGTATGCACTGTAGAAGTGGTAGTGCACCTCAAAATTTTATATTCATGCCCATGGAAACACTATAGATCTTTTCATGTTATGTCAGTAAGACGAAGCATTGACTATTGATAGATATACAATACACCATGATCAACATAGAAGTCAGATGCTTGTCGCGTGAACTCATTTTCACTAAAATTTTCATGTTCAGGTATATGAACAATAATAAAGTAATCCAAGACAACAATTATATCTAGACACATATGAAGACAAACAATAAGTGACTCGTCAAAATATTGACATTCCTTAGATAATTTTGCCCTACTAAAAAGGAATAACTGAAACCTTAATATGTGTAGCACCTATAGAAAGTAAAAGCTTCAACCCAAATAACCATTCATATTCAACATTAATTATTTGTGCAAAAACATTTGAAGCAACATGACGCTTCAAAAAATAGCACGATAAGGAGATATATAAACAACAAACCTTGTCCATTCCTATGAATTTAACCATCAAAAGTATAATCTCCATATTACTAGAGAGGCAAGGCTAATATCAGTATTATGAATGTCATCAATCCGATCCTTGGTAATACCAGTAATGATTTTGCCTCTCATAGATTTTTTGACTAACTACTGCAGGGCAAAGTCCCGCAGTCTTTTACTGCCAACCAAGGAACCAAGTTCAACTGTACAAACTAGCAACTAAGAAAACAAGAAGGAAAGAAGGGAAAGAACTACCTACCCACTACAAGCCTCAAGGGAGGCCAGCTAGTCAGGCCAAGAGCTTAGGTCTAATAGAAGCCTTAACCCTATGAGCTAGAAAACAAAAGCCATGTAAAAATTTCATCTCCAGCTCCCAAAAGTTACGCTCTCACCCCTAATGGTCCTTCCATTTCTGATGATCCAGATGTTCCATGTTGCTGTGAATATAACCTCGAAGAAAAAAGGGTGTGAGAACCTCCTCTTGGCCAAGATGATCCACTGCTAGATATCGTTGCCTCCAGACTAATCAATCTGCAAGTAATTCCAGATCCTGAGACTAAAGTTGCAGGAGAAACATAGGTGCATCCCGTCTTTATAAGTGTTCTGGCAGCAGAGAACACAAAGGTTATCCTCCTGTGGAGATCTCCAGTGTCTCCTCACAAGCAGGTTCTTGGTATTCAACCTGTCAAAGAATAATAACTAGGCAAACACCTTTATTTTTAGAGTGCATCTACTCGCCCAAAGCCACCAGCATAGCTCATCTATAGTCAGGTGAGAATGCATAGTGGTGTAATAGCTCTTGGTCATATAACATCTAGATTTTCCTGTCGAGGAGCAAATGTCCGCAATGTGAGGATCTCTCTGGAGATTATCAACCCAGTCTGAAAGCATGTCAATCTCCAAGGCTGCTTCCTATGATATAGGTAGCTGGAAGTATGTTGATCTATCATGACAGTTGAAGAAATCATTGGCCAAAATCTTATCAACATTGACAAAGGAGAACAACCTAGGTAATCTTAGTCTCAGTGGTGTTAAGGAGCCACCCACCTCCCATGCATCAGACCAAAATAGGATAGAGTCACCCATGTTGACAGAAGCGGTGGCTAGGGATCTATAATTATCATTAAGTTTAAAAACATCCTTCCACCAGAAGGAGCCACAAAGAATAGTGGCTTGAGGAACAACCCCATCATAATAGGCATTCCAAATCAAATAAACCCATGGAATATCTTCCTTATTATAGAACATATGTAGGTTCTTAATCAACAATCCTTGGTTCTGAAGTCTGAGGTTGATTATCCCTAGACCTCCCTTATCCTTTGGCCTACACACCGTGTCCCAGGCAGCAAGGGACTGTCTAGGAGTGCCAGAGTTTCCCCTCCATATGCATTGCCTCTCAATCCTCTCCAACTGCTTAATGATGCTAGATAGAATTTGGTGGAACCAGAGGAAGTAAATTGGCATGGAGGAAAGCACCGAATTTAGCAGCTGCAGCCTGCATCCTTGATTGAGCATGGATGAACCGACAGATAGCCTTCTTTCCGCAGCATCCATTAGAGGCATGAGATCTTGAATGGAGGGCCTAGTGGTGCTGATGGAAAAACCAAGGTATGTGAATGGGAGTTTTCTAGGTAGCAATTCAGAAGGCCAGCAAGTCTGATTGCCTCTTCCTCAGGCACATTTAGGGGGATCATTTGAGATTTCATGAAGTTGACCCTAAGGCTAGTGGACTGAGCAAAAGTGTGTAGCATATCTTTCAAGGCCAAAATTTGTTCCTCAACAGCAGGTAGTATAGGAATGGTGTCCTTGGCATACTGGATAATTGGGGAAGTTTAGATCATCTCAAGCAATGGGTACACGGGTACATCGAGCTGCTATACAAACGGTTTTTAACCCCTTTTCGCGATGGCATTTTAAACCATCGCCTTGCCAGTGTGTGCGATATGGGGGATCCTTCCCACATGATCCAAAAACCGTCGGGGATAGGGAGCCATGATGCAGACGTGTTGCCAAATGTAATTGTATGCGATGCAGCAACATATAGCACACACCACATTCTGGCACACGTGTGGGATTGGTGATCAAATGTTTCTAATAACGCAGTGAAAACAAACAATGTTTCATACTGAACCGTTTGCGAAATAGTGTCCAAGGCACACGGGCCATCATAGAAACTATGTGCGATATGTGCCCCATCACACATGAGTATTCTGCAGAAATCGTCCGCCATGCATGAGACCATCGCACACGTTTCGCGAACAATTACTGTGTGTGATAATGTGCTATCACAAATGGTTCAAGAGCCCCTTCGCACACATACAAGTGTTGCAGATCATCTGTGATTTGTTGTGTATCACCGATGGTTGATTTATGAGTGACTTGTGCTTTCCGTTCGGGGTCGCACATGTTTCCTGAAAAAATTACGAGTGTGATTGCATTTTGCATTGGGGCACGGTTTATTATAAGCTCTCATGTGCAGTAATGTGCTATCACAAATGGTTCGGGAGCCCCTACGCACACGTAGAATTGCTGCAAATCATCTCCGATCTGCTATTTATCACCGCCGGTTCCACTATGATTGACGTATGCTTTCCGTTGTGGATCGCGCACAATCATTTAGTTGGATTGTGTGCGAATTAATAGCCAGGTTAAAGCAAAAATATCGCATTTGAATTGGCATGCAAAAAGCAATTTCGCCACAAATATGCAATTGAACAAACAATGTCCACGGGAAGAACATTTATGAGAATTCACAACAATTGCAATTGAACAAATGGTAGCTAAGTTCCAATGATTTGTCGACATATATATGCAGTACATAATTAATCATAGTGTACGAAATACGAAGACCTCATCACATGGAAAACAACGGATTCATGCGTATATGTTTAGCAGCTAACTGTTACTCATTGTTTTAGGAGAAGGCATGCTGAAATCTTCAATATCACCAGTGGGCTTGATGTAGTGATTCGAGAAGAAGTTGCCGATAAATCTCCTAACCATCAGCAATTCATCAGCGGGGAGTGGTTCAGGGGTCCTAGGTTCAAAGATGAGCTGCAGGATTTTTAAGATCAAAATGTGCCATATGAGTGGAGTAGAAGATATTAATTAAGATAGAATTACTGGTACTAATTCGCGAGCATCTTCACAACTATCAGAAGATTTGCAGATGAAGATCATGTGTCTGCAAACATAGTATCCACAAAGGTTGGTCCCTGCTTGTTGCTGAGGACACTGATTTTTTCTATAGAATTAGTCAAGTATTCGCCCTGTTAGGAACAATCTAACCGGTGTTAGCTGTATTTTTTTTCTTTGGACAGAAATAGAAAGAGGTTTATTTAGAAACTTGAAAATTTTACTAATGTAAGAAAAGGTATTTGCAAACTATTGGATACATTTTTCGAAATAATGGATTTCGGTGTCTTACTGGAAACGATCTCGTGTTGCAGAGTGATACGTCTCTGTCGTATCTACTTTTCCAAACACTTTTGCCCTTATTTTGGACTCTAACTTGCATGATTTGAATGGAACTAACCCGGACTGACGCTGTTTTCAGTAGAATTGCCATGGTGTTATTTATGTGCAGAAACAAAAGTTCTCAGAATGACCTGAAACTTCATGGAACGTCTATTTGGAAATAATAAAAAAATCCTTGCAAAAGATGAAGACTAGGGGCCCACACCCTAGCCACGAGGGTGGGGGCGCACCCGCCCCCCTAGGGCGTGCCCCCTACCTCGTGGGCCCCCTGGAGCTCCTTCGACCTCAACTCCAAGTCTATATATTTGCTTTCAGGGAGAAACAAATCAGAGAGAAGGATTCATCGCGTTTTACGATACGGAGCCGCCGCCAAGCCCTAAAACCTCTCGGAAGGGCTAGTCTGGAGTCCGTTCGGGGCTCCGGAGAGGGGAATCTGTCGCCATCATCATCATCAACCATCCTCCATCACCAATTTCATGATGCTCACCGTTGTGCGTGAGTAATTCCATCGTAGGCTTGCTGGACGGTGATGGGTTGGATGAGATTTATCATGTAATTGAGTTAGTTTTGTTAGGGTTTGATCCCTAGTATCCACTATGTTCTGACATTGATGTTGTTATGACTTTGCCATGCTTAATGCTTGTCACTAGGGCCCGAGTGCCATGATTTCAGATCTGAACCTATTATGTTTTCATCAATATATGAGAGTTCTTGATCCTATCTTGCAAGTCTATAGTCACCTATTATGTGTTATGATCCGTTAACCCCGAAGTGACAATAATCGGGATACTTACCGGTGATGACCGTAGTTTGAGGAGTTCATGTATTCACTATGTGTTAATGCTTTGGTCCGGTACTCTATTAAAAGGAGGCCTTAATATCCCTTAGTTTCCGCTAGGACCCCGCTGCCATGGGAGGGTTGGACAAAAGATGTCATGCAAGTTCTTTTCCATAAGCACGTATGACTATATTCGGAATACATGCCTACATTACATTGATGAATAGGAGCTAGTTCTGTGTCACCCTAGGTTATGACTGTTACATGATGAACCGCATCCGGCATAGTTCTCTATCACTGATCCATTGCCTACGAGCTTCCCATATATTGTTATTCTCTTATTTACTTTTCCGTTGCTATTGCTATCATCACTACAAAATACCAAAAACACTACTTTTGCTACTGTTACCTTTTGCTGCCGTTACCACTACTATCATATTACTTTGCTACTAAATACTTTGATGCAGATATTAAGTTTCTAGGTGTGGTTGAATTGACAACTCAGCTGCTAATACTTGAGAATATTCTTTGGCTCCCCTTGTGTCGAATCAATAAATTTGGGTTGAATACTCTACCCTAGAAAACTGTTGTGATCCCCTATACTTGTGGGTTATCAAGACTATTTTCTGGCGCCGTTGCCGGGGAGCATAGCTTTATTCTTTGAGTCACTTGGGATTTATATCTGCTTAACATTGTGAAGAACTTGAGAGATCCAAAAACCAAGATTTATCCCTCAACTACGAGGGGAGGTAAGGAACTACCATCTAGCTCTGCACTTGATTCACCTTCTGTTTTGAGTAAGCTTGCGACACCTAAACCTGTTTCTGCTATTCGTTTTGATGTCGCATGTTATTGATGATGCCACTTCTGCTATGCATGATACTTATGATGAAACTACTTCTATGCTTGATACTACTGTGCCACTTGGTGAATTTCTTGATGAACAACTTGCTAGGGTTAGAGAGAATGAAAATATTGAATCTGATAATATTGATGAAAGTGATGATGAAGACTCTTCCCCTAATAAATATGAATCACCTGTTATTCCTGAGGGTTATGTTTTTGAAAAAGAAGCTGCTTTAGCTATTTTAGCTTGCAAAGATAGATACGAACTCAAGAGGTTATTAGCTAAATGGAAGCAGCAATCTCTTAATGCTAGAATGAAACCTGACCCTGCTTTTGCTACTTCACCTATCTGTGTTACTGATAAGGATTATGAATTCTCTGTTGATCCTGATATAATTACTTTGGTTGAATCTGATCCTTTTCATGGCTATGAATCTGAAACTGTTGTGGCACATATTTCTAAATTAAATGATATAGCCACCCTGTTCACTAATGATGAGAGAACTCGTTACTTTTATATCCTTAAAATATTTCCATTCTCATTAAAGGGTGATGCTAAGATATGGTTTAATTCTCTGGATCCTGGTTGTGTGCGTAGTCCCCAGGATATGATTTATTACTTCTCTGCTAAATATTTCCCTGCTCATAAGAAACAAGCTGCCTCAAGGGATATATATAATTTTGTGCAAATTGAAGAAGAGAGTCTCCCACAAGCTTGGGGGGCTTCTCAAGTTACTTAATGCTTTGCCTGATCATCCTCTTAAGAAAAATCAAATACTTGATATCTTTTATAATGGACTAACCGATGCTTCCAGAGATTACCTGGATAGTTGTGTTGGTTCTGTTTTTAGGGAAAGAACACCGGATGAAGCTAAAATTCTATTGAATAATATGTTGACAAATGAAAATAATTGCACACTTCTTGAGCCTATTCCTAAACCAACTCCGAAGAAAAGAGGTGTTCTATTTCTCGGCCCTGAAGATATGCAAGAGGCAAAGAAATCTATGAAAGAAAAAGGTATTAAAGCTAAAGATGTTAAGAATTTACCTCCTATTGAAGAAATACACGGTCTTAATTTATCGTCTGTTGAAGAAACATATGATCTTAATCCATTACCTATTGAAGAAATACATGGTCTTGATAACCCAACACAGGTAGTAAAGGTAAATTCTCTCTATAGATATGATAAAGCTGAAATCCCATTTACTAAGTTTGCTAGCCCATTCTTAGATGAGTTTGATAAATTTATGGTTAAGCAAGAAGACTTTAATGCTTATTTTGGTAGACAATTGAAATACAATTCAAATATGCTTGAACACTTGGGTGGTTATATGGCTAATGTCAAAGGTGAACTTAAACTTATTAGTAAACATGCTTCTATGGTTACCACTCAAGTAGAACAAGTACTTAAGGCTCAAAATGATTTACTCAATGAATTGAATAGTAAGATAATGATAATGCTGTTAGAGTTATGACTAGAGGTGGTAAAATGACTCAGGAACCTTTGTATCCTGAAGGCCATCCTAAGATAATTGAGCAAGATTCTTAGAGAAATAATATAGATGCACCTAGTCCTTCTAAAAGGAAGAAAAAGAAAAATGATAGGACTTTGCATGCTTCTAGTGAACCTATTGATGAAACACCTGAGAATCCAAATGATATTTCTATTTCTGATGCTGAAACACAATCTGGTAATGAACCTGAAACTAGTGATAATAATAATGTTCATGATGATGCTCAACCTAGTAATGATAATGATATAGAAGTTGAACCTGCTGTTGATCTTGATAACCCACAATCAAAGAATCAACGTTATGATAAGGAAGACTTTGTTGCTAGGAAACATGGTAAAGAAAGAGAACCATGGATTCAGAAACTCATGCCTTTTCCTCCCAAACCATCCAAGAAAAAGGATGATGAGGATTTTGAGCGCTTTGCTGAAATGATTAGACCTATCTTTTTGCGTATGCGATTAACTGATATGCTTAAAATGAATCCTTATGCTAAGTATATGAAAGATATTGTTTCTAATAAAAGAAAGATATCAGAAGCTGAAATTTCCACCATGCTTGCTAATTATACTTTTAAGGGTGGAATATCAAAGAAACTAGGAGATCCCGGAGTACCAACTATACCATGCTCCATTAAAAGAAACTATGTTAAAACTGCTTTATGTGATCTTGGAGCCGGTGTTAGTGTTATGCCTCTCTCTTTATATCATAGACTTGATTTGAATAAGTTGACACCTACTGAAATATCTTTGCAAATGGCTGATAAATCAACGGCTATACATGTCGGTATTTGTGAGGATGTGCATGTTGTAGTTGCAAACGTTACTATTTAACGGACTTTGTTATTCTTGATATTCCCGAGGACTATAGTACGTCTATTATTCTTGGAAGACTCTTTTTGAATACTGCAGGGGCTGTTATTGATTGCACTAAAGGCAATGTCACTTTTTATGTTAATGGTAATGAGCATACGGTACACTTTCCGAGGAAACAACCTCAAGTTCATAGTATCAACTCTATTGGAAAAATTCCATCGATTATATTTGGAGGTTTTGAATTTCCTCTTCCTACTGTCATCAAGAAATATGATATTCTTATTATTGGGGATGTGCATATCCCCGTTGAGGTAACATAGTGTTATTCGAAATTTCTCCGGTTCCATGTTATTCGGAATGAGTTCGTTAACAAGACTTGATCAACCTTGTTAGTGGATTCCTTTTGATGAGCATGAGATGGATGAAACTAGAAGGCACAACCTTCTGTACCCTCCTCTTACTTTCTGTTATTTATATTAAATAAAATAAAAATAGTATTTTTCTGTCTGTTATCTGAATTATCCATGCAATATAAAAATACCCCGAAAATAAAAGTTCTCCAAATGCCCTGAAATTTAAATATGATTTTTTTCTACAATATTTGAGAATATTTGGCACTGAGAACGCAGCAGGAGGGGCATCCACCTGGCCACGAGGGTGGAGGGCGCGCCCCCTACCTCGTGGGCCCACGGTGGCCCTCCTCCACTTATTCCTACACCCACACACTTCTTCTTCCTCCCACAAACACGAATGTCCAGCTCAAGCACGAGTTCTAGCTCATTTTGCTGCGATTTTCAATCTCCTTTGTCAGGACCCCGACTCAATGCCACATCGATCTAGCATGTAACACCTCATATCACTTTGCGGCCTCACGCACGGTATTCCCACGGGTGTCGCCTTACCTTTGCCCGGGACCGTTTGCGCCTTTTGGCACACGTATATGACAGTGTCGCTAGCATCCATATGATAAGGAGCCCGGGGCTGACATGGCTAGTCGTAAACCCAAAGTGGCACAGACTTACAGGGACAGGCATCCATGACCCAGCATCGAACGTGTCGGTCATCAGCGAGTGAATCCAGGCTGTAGCACTGGGCTAGCAGGACTCCGGTGAACCGGGCTGTAGCGGGCTAACAGGACTCCGGTATTCATCGCGTGACATTTCCCCGAAGGGACAGACACAGGAACGAAGAAGGACACATGCCGGCCAGCCTAAGTGTTCCGGAGCAATAGCAAGCTACCATGGCTCGGTGGAAACACTAGGAGACATTTCCCGATAAGAGAGGCTACTAAAGATAAACAACTAGATAGTCAGATCCCACACATACCAAGCATTTCAATAACATACACACAATATGCTCGATATGTGCAAACACAACATGGCATCACAACATGACTCTACGACTCAAGTAATTTATTCAATAGGCTCCGAGGAGCGAGATATTACAAACAGGGGTCTCATGACCCAACATTCAGAGCATACAAATCAAAGCACAAGCGGAAGCTATCATGTCTGGGTACAGACATCTATAAATGAAAAAGGCTGAGAAGCCTGACTATCTATCAGATCCTGCCGAGGGCACAAGATCGTAGCTGAGGTAACAAGCTAAACGTCGAAGTCCACGTGGAACTACTAGTGAGACTGAAGTCTCTCTGCAAAAACATAAAATAGGCAAACGTGAGTACAAATGTACCCAGCAAGACTTACATCAGAACTAACTACATATGCATCATTTTCAACAAGGGGATGGTGGGGTTTAACTGCAGCAAGCCAGCTTTGACTCGGTGGCTATCCTAAACTACGACTGCAAGCGACTCTTTTGAGGTGGCGCACACGAGTCCACATATTCACCATATCAATACACCACTATGGATCCGCTCCCGTCTCCCTACGAGAACGCCATCCATAGCACTCACGCTTATCTTGCACATTTTAAAGTATCCACTTTCACTTGTCTATGAACTGATATAAGCAATCCAGAAGTCCTTTTCCGCGGACACGGCTATTCGAATAGATGATGTTAACCCTGCAGGGGTGTACTTCTTCATACATGTTTCCACCACTTAGCGTCTGCACACGACATGTCCTCGGCAGACTTCAAGCGAAAACCGACGTGGGTGTAGACCACGACCTACCTAAACACTCAAGTCTCTAGTCCAGGTTTATCGCCTATTCGGGTTCCATCCATGAGGAGATCCGGCCGGAGTTTCGCTCACAGCCCCAAACGATGTGAACAGGGTTCCCGAGATACCAAACGGGCATCCGGTACACCGTGCCACGTACCTACCGCATCACAGCCCACCCCTACGGTCAGCGCTGTCCACGGCCTCCAGTAAGCTACAAACACCAGAAACTACTTGCAACTCCTGGACAGAGGACTAGGGTGAATAAGAAGTCGAGCGGGGTCATATTTCAGGGCCCAATGCATGGTAGTAGCTGAATCATGGATCACAAACACAGAACTCAGTTCCTAAGGACGGCTTCAATGAGACAACCCACCATGTACTCCTACATGGCCTCTCACCGACACCTTTTACCAAATCGTGTTCACACACTTAGCTCACACATAGTAGGACATGTTCACACACCTCTGATTCATCCTCGATGAATCAGACTTGACTCAACTCTAAGCAGTAGCAGGCATGACAAACAAGCATGAATGAGTAGGCACATCAGGGCTCAAACAACTCCTACTCATGCTAGTGGGTTTCATCTATTTACTGTGGCAATGACAGGTCATGCAAAGGATAAAGGGGTTCAGCTACCGCAGCAAGTAACAGATGAATCGGTGTTGTCCTAATGCAGTAAAAGAGAGCAGGAGCGAGAGAGTAGGATTGTATCGGAATGAACAAGGGGGTTTTGCTTGCCTGTCACTTCTGAAGATAACATTGAGTCTTCATCAGTGTCAACGATCACATCATCGGTATCACGTCTATCGAGAGGGGACAAATACCGGCAACACAGAAGGGAACACAATCAATGCAATGCACAATATGATGCATGATCATGACATGGAAAAATGAATGTGTTTTGGGCTAATGCAACTAGCAACAGATTAAATGAAGTTGGTTTGAATACAAGATTCAAATTCAAACTCCATATGTGATTATTCAAATGCCATTTAATTGATTTGTGCTAAACAGCAGCTATAAGTTGTTCTAACATGCATGAAAATGGTACAGATGGATTCCTTGAATTTTTCTGATAATTTTTCATATATAAATTATCTAATTTGGAGTTACGGTTGAATTTCTATGATTTTTAGAAGTTTTTACAAATTTCTGGAATTTCCTGAATATTTATAAAATGAACTAAATTCCAGAAAAGGAATATTGCGTCAGCATGGCGTCATGCTGACCTCAGCAGAGTCAACAGGGGCTGGTCCGGGTCAAACTGACCAGTGGGGTCCACTGGTCAGTGACACAGTGCTGACTAGTGTCGTTGACAGGTGGGGCCAGGTCAACGGCCACGTCAGCAGAGTCAATGCTGACGGGTGGGTCCACTAGGATTAGTTAAAAACTAAACAGAAACTAATCTATGATTAATTAGCAGGTGGGGCCTAGGTGTCAGTGACTTAGGGTTTAGTTAGTGGGGTGATTAACTCCTAACAGCTGCTATCACCGGTGGCTAATCGCCGGCGCAACCAGGACGCGGCGGCGTTGACCGTCCGGCCAATTCCGGCGACGGGAGCTCGCGCGGCTGGGCGTGTTGGAACCGGAGCAAGGAGGCGCGTCGATTGGTGGCCTCAGGCGATGCTAGGGTGGCCGGGAACGACGACCACAGAGGCTTTGGCGGCGGCCGGAGCTCGGGCACCTGCGGGTTTGGCGTTGTGGTGCTCGGGAGGGGAAGCTGGTGGGTTCTACGTGCTCCTGGTGAGGTTTGGAGCACGGTGGTGTGCCCGGCTTTGAGCCACGGTGGCTCTGGCCACGACGGTGACGAGGCACGGCGGCGGCGAGCTCTCGGGTCCGGTGGAAGCAATGGCTAAAGCGGCCAAACGGCATGGGAAGAAGAGGGGAACGGGTCAGCGGCTCACCGCGAGTCCAACGAGCGCGAGGGCGAGGCCGGGGACGCTCTGTGGGCGGCCAATCAAGCGACGACGGCCGTCGGTGCAGAGGAAGAAGATGACGTCGGTGACGGCGCTCCAGGGCGTCCGGCGTCTTGTGGCTCCATGGTAGGGACGGGGACGTCATGGCGGAGCTCGGGGGCGCGTCGGAGAGGCGAGGGGAAGGCGGTGGCTGCGGTGGTGCTTGGAGGCGTGTTGTGGTGCGCTCGGGGATCACAGGAAGAGAGGGAAAGAGAGAGCCAGAGGAGGGGAGCGGTCCAGAGGGAGAGGGGAAGTGAGAGGGGGGGTCGGGGAGGCGCGTGGCGTCACCAGGGCGTCGAGGAGGAAGCAGGAGGTGGCCAGGGGAAGCAGGAGGTGGCCGGGGCAGCGTCGGCGCCCGCCACGCACCTGTTCGTCCTCCTGGCTGAGGAGGAAGATGACAAGGGGGAGGAGGTGGGCTGGGCCGCGCTGGGCCGGTCCTGTTGGGCCACCAGGTGGGCTTCACAGGTAAGTCCAGGTGGTTCTGTTCTTTTTGCTTTTGTTTTTATTTATCTATTTTGTTCTGTGTTGTTTTAGTTTAGTAATATACTAAACCATTTTATAAAATCCTGAAAATAGTTATGTGGCTAGAACTAAAATATACCAAACCACATAAAATGTTCCAATAATTATTGGACATATATTATTTATATATCAAATATATATCCAATGCAAATAGCTATTTATTTAATTCAAAGGCCCAAAATAATTAACTCTGAGATACCAAAAATATTGTTTTGAGTTTTACCTCTTTGCAATATTTTCAGAGACTAAGAGGAACATTTCCTTGGACTTCTTTGAGGAGATTTTAATGTTGATCATTTTTAGAAGGTTTCTGAGGCTTTGAAAATTCCTCAATTCAAATTTCATTTGAATTAAAACATGATGCTCACATGAGGTCTAGCCTAGTGCATAACAGGACCAGGGATGTGACAACTCACCCCCACTAAACAAAAATCTCGTCCCGAGATTCAAGCGTAGGGTAAGGTGAAGGGGGAACGCAACTAGTACAATCTTCACGATCCAGGGTGCACTTTATCAAAGCGTTGATTCGATCACCATCTTTGTCTCGAAGTCTTGCTATGAGAACTCCAACTAACATGACAACGAGAGGAAAGGAAAGATCCTAAAAGAATGGTTCTTCTCGAAGGTCGAACAACTCAAGATTAACTCACGGAATGAGACATAGCAACATCTCTCGAGCTGAGAGGCGAAGCATATATCCATAGGAATGGAGTGAAGTACATGACGAAGGTTCACTAGGTAGACCACAATTTCACGCTTAAGAAGGTGGTAATCGATTGTCAACGTAGCGAGGAGTTGAGTTGCCATGATACCATAACGATACACCTTAGGGAAGGTGACTCGTAGAGATATCCCCTTAAGTGGCAAAAAGAATTAATTTTGATTCAGAGATCATTGAAACTCTTTAAACCAGCCTAAGGCAATTCTCGAGCGATCATTTGGAGGGGGTCGGTAGAATGGCATACTCGGACTTGGATGATGTGGATTACCTTGTTGAAGACAACGTAATGGATGAATTTGCTTACCACCGGAAATGGAAGAGACCCGTGGTAGAATGGCACATTGGCGGTGCAAGCTGGGAACAAAATGCAAATGCTGGGAATGATTCTGGTAACTGGGGAAGAACCCAACAATAGAGAGTGAATCCACTGTTGAGAAGTTATAGCATAACCGAGGAAGTTGAGAGCAAACCTAGCTAGTGCCGATGGTAACACCTAACGCTTGTGCGTGCTCTCAAGAACTTGAGCATTTCCATAATCATCAAGGTTTTACCAATATCCGTGTCAAGGATTCTGGCAACACAACTTACTACCATGATGAATACCGGTGGAAGATGCCGATGCAAAGGAAGATAACACCTTCTTAGATTTCACCTTGGCGAGGCCAAGGAAACAAAATCTGGATGATCGACCGAGAGACATTTAGCACTCCGCTTCTAATGTTCTCCTTGATGTGCTAGCGTAACCCATTCATAGATATGGTTTGATATCTAGAACATCAAGTAAAAGGTCGGACTTTGGGATCTCAAAATCCATAGGGGCAACTAGGGAGTAAATCCTACGAAATCCCTATGGGGAGGTGGCCAACTTCCTCAATCAAGATATTATAATAACAGGTCTTCCGGCTGGGTGTGTTGGCCACGACATCCACTTTACCGGTTTTCGAGGGACCGATATTATAGTTCTTGGGAAATGTTCCAAACCATCATATCTGCCTGAGATTCAGATCTGGTTGGTGTCAGGATATTCCAGACTCATCGAGTCTAGGAAGAAAAATGAAAGTTTGCAACACAATTCGACGAGACAACGCTGCGAGATTCTCGGGGAATGAACTACGATAGTAAGCTCCAAAACATGAGTTGGTTCTGCTACAAACATGTGAACACGCTGTCCCAGACAAACATGACCACGTGGTAGTCTTATAATAAAACACTACCGAGTTCAGGTGGGGAACCATCATTAATGACATCGAAGTCTCCACGCGTGGAAGTCCAAAGAGTTCACCTTGGACAGACTCCTTTATCTTTGAACAACTCAATCAGTGGCTTGGTGTGCTCGGAACACATATGGAATGAAGGTTGCAAGTCTCCAGACCACAGAATACTTCGCACGTATGCATGACTGACTTGGGATGATTCCAGAGGAAGCAAAACTAACTTTCTCAAATCCACGGCGGCAACTTTCACCAAATGCACGTGTATAAGAGGAAGTCACTCCTTTCATCAAACAAATACTTCATGAGTTAGCATGAAGAAATGCTTTCAAAAGTTTCCAACACTAGCTTAATGTTCAACAAAATCATGGAGGAGATAAGGATGTTGTCAATGGGCTCAACAACAATTCTTCCGGGCTTCCCTTTAAAAGGAATTCCATAGTTAAGAGAACAAGTGTTAGCATTGGTCAGACCCAAAAGATATAATGGTGTATGCTCGAGGGATCAACCACGAGTAAGACAACATTACGAATATCGTTGGTTCTGGTCTGATTGGATGATAGCCCATACTCAAATTATAGACGGGGTAAGACAATAGGTCCAACAACTGATCACAAGGACCAATTAATGAAGATATCATCTTTCTTCAACACACACACATACACAGAAAGATATCCCTTAACATGAACTAAGTCAGACAAGCTTTTATCTTCCAACTCTCCAAGTTGTTGTCTAGCTTAACCAACTAGCTCCGGGATATCCATCACAGATTCTTGGAGAAAGGGTGGTTCACAAGAACCCGACTTGATCACGAGCTCAACATAGCAGTCCGGTGACAACCTGGTAATACTTCCGAGAAGATATTCGGAAAATCACGAACCACCGGTATGTTACTAAGCTTGAGAACAATCTCGCTTTTGAGGGCAAGACGATATGATCAAATGAGTGAGGACTTGACAAGATCCTAACTCATCAATCGAAGGGTGCACCGAAATAAGGACTAGGAAGCACGATCAGTCTTAGAAGGATGATTCAAAAACCAACATACTAAGAATGAAATTATTATCCTTTAACTACCAAGCAACGAGGTTGCTGGGAGTATTGATTTCACACATCACAATTCATTTGTCGGTATTCCGGTTGCATCAACACGAGGGCCGAGGAATGACTAATGATGGTGAGAAGTATCACTGTACCAAGAGTTCATAGGATGGTGTGCAATTCCTATAACAATCTCGATATAGAATAAGGTAATACTCCAAGGTAGAACAGAACCAAAAGCTGGATTGGCATTTGATCTGCGGAATACAACTACTTTGACCCAATCCTAGATATGGATGAGGTACTGGAGTTTGTTTCTCCTAGTCATTCCGCGATAGAATGGCTTGACGGACCACAAAAGTAGTAGGCATCGATAAACGAACGCACGCATACTCTTGACTATCAATTGATAGACGAAGGTCAGTAGACAACTAAAGAGGGACAACTCAAAGGAACATATAACTTTCTGAGTTGTGGATGCATAGACTAGTATGTCGAACCAAGTTCAACATAATTCTTCCGGATAACCCATGCAGAAGGGTTGAGCTGGCAGAGTCACAATATAGCATGGAGAACTCATCGACAACACTCTTGTTGTCATCTTTTGGTTCAGAAGAACTCCTGCCAAGAATGGTTCATGGTAATTGGAAGAAGGATGTACCACGAACCTCGAGGACTATCGCAAAGATTACTACTATCCTAAAGGGACTAGCAAACACTATCAACATGAAGTAAGTAGAGTGAATCTCGGGTTCAAGAACCCAGGAATAGAATGCCTACTAACTAAATGGCATCACAGGATGCTTTCGATAATAAAGGCCAGAATCTTCACACTGGGAACACAAAACGTTGCTAGATTACTAGGTGACTCCCTAAAACACCTAGGGTCATAATAATTATTCCAACATATATGTCGAGGCAATAAAGTACCTCAACTCACTAATTTGTGTGATTAATCTGACCAAAGGCACATCGGAAACAGAAGGAAGGGATTTGCAAATGCATCGGACTATTTAGAAACCTGGGATGACTCCGATAGCATAACGGCTGTAAATGCTCAAAGGATTGGAGACATGCTACAAAATGGTGGCATAGCCACTCAGAAGCACAATATCAAGGTTTCGAGATCAACAATTAACATACGGAAGTAGAAACTGAACTCAAGCTTAGAACCATCAATCCTACAAGTCTGCAGATTAGTAACACGTGATCCTGATAGAAAGAAGAGATAGCCTAGTTCTTAATCCCCGTAGGAAAGATAAGATGACTCAGATCAGAAGGGCATGAGGTAAAGGAGTAAAAAGAGCCTTACGTTCCATCCCACAATCAATTCCCTTATATAACTAAAGAATTTCTAGACTCAACTACGATCAGTTTGGCTTGGTAATCCTACAGGCAGTCAAGCTCTGATACCAACGCTGTCAGGACCCCGACTCAATGCCACATCGATCTAGCATGTAACACCTCATATCACTTTGCGGCCTCACGCACGGTATTCCCACGGGTGTCGCCTTACCTTTGCCCGGGACCGTTTGCGCCTTTTGGCACACGTATATGACAGTGTCGCTAGCATCCATATGATAAGGAGCCCGGGGCTGACATGGCTAGTCGTAAACCCAAAGTGGCACAGACTTACAGGGACAGGCATCCATGACCCAGCATCGAACGTGTCGGTCATCAGCGAGTGAATCCAGGCTGTAGCACTGGGCTAGCAGGACTCCGGTGAACCGGGCTGTAGCGGGCTAACAGGACTCCGGTATTCATCGCGTGACATTTCCCCGAAGGGACAGACACAGGAACGAAGAAGGACACATGCCGGCCAGCCTAAGTGTTCCGGAGCAGTAGCAAGCTACCATGGCTCGGTGGAAACACTAGGAGACATTTCCCGATAAGGGAGGCTACTAAAGATAAACAACTAGATAGTCAGATCCCACACATACCAAGCATTTCAATAACATACACACAATATGCTCGATATGTGCAAACACAACATGGCATCACAACATGACTCTACGACTCAAGTAATTTATTTAATAGGCTCCGAGGAGCGAGATATTACAAACAGGGGTCTCATGACCCAACATTCAGAGCATACAAATCAAAGCACAAGCGGAAGCTATCATGTCTGGGTACAGACATCTATAAATGAAAAAGGCTGAGAAGCCTGACTATCTATCAGATCCTGCCGAGGGCACAAGATCGTAGCTGAGGTAACAAGCTAAACGTCGAAGTCCACGTGGAACTACTAGTGAGACTGAAGTCTCTCTGCAAAAACATAAAATAGGCAAACGTGAGTACAAATGTACCCAGCAAGACTTACATCAGAACTAACTACATATGCATCATTTTCAACAAGGGGATGGTGGGGTTTAACTGCAGCAAGCCAGCTTTGACTCGGTGGCTATCCTAAACTACGACTGCAAGCGACTCTTTTGAGGTGGCGCACACGAGTCCACATATTCACCATATCAATACACCACTATGGATCCGCTCCCGTCTCCCTACGAGAACGCCATCCATAGCACTCACGCTTATCTTGCGCATTTTAAAGTATCCACTTTCACTTGTCTATGAACTGATATAAGCAATCCAGAAGTCCTTTTCCGCGGACACGGCTATTCGAATAGATGATGTTAACCCTGCAGGGGTGTACTTCTTCATACATGTTTCCACCACTTAGCGTCTGCACACGACATGTGCTCGGTAGACTTCAAGCGAAAACCGACGTGGGTGTAGACCACGACCTACCTAAACACTCAAGTCTCTAGTCCAGGTTTATCGCCTATTCGGGTTCCATCCATGAGGAGATCCGGCCGGAGTTTCGCTCACAGCCCCAAACGATGTGAATAGGGTTCCCGAGATACCAAACGGGCATCCGGTACACCGTGCCACGTACCTACCGCATCACAGCCCACCCCTACGGTCAGCGCTGTCCACGGCCTCCAGTAAGCTACAAACACCAGAAACTACTTGCAACTCCTGGACAGAGGACTAGGGTGAATAAGAAGTCGAGCGGGGTCATATTTCAGGGCCCAATGCATGGTAGTAGCTGAATCATGGATCACAAACACAGAACTCAGTTCCTAAGGACGGCTTCAATGAGACAACCCACCATGTACTCCTACATGGCCTCTCACCGACACCTTTTACCAAATCGTGTTCACACACTTAGCTCACACATAGTAGGACATGTTCACACACCTCTGATTCATCCTCGATGAATC
>NC_057806.1:292715894-292720503 GCF_018294505.1 Triticum aestivum | reverse complement strand
TACTGGAGTTTGTTTCTCCTAGTCATTCCGCGATAGAATGGCTTGACGGACCACAAAAGTAGTAGGCATCGATAAACGAACGCACGCATACTCTTGACTATCAATTGATAGACGAAGGTCAGTAGACAACTAAAGAGGGACAACTCAAAGGAACATATAACTTTCTGAGTTGTGGATGCATAGACTAGTATGTCGAACCAAGTTCAACATAATTCTTCCGGATAACCCATGCAGAAGGGTTGAGCTGGCAGAGTCACAATATAGCATGGAGAACTCATCGACAGCACTCTTGTTGTCATCGTTCAGTTCAACGAGGAACTTCTGCCATAAGTAGTTCATGGTATTTGGAAGAAGAAGATGCCACGGACTTCAAGGACTATCGCAAAGGTTACTAATATCCTAAAGGCACTAGCAATTACTATCAACATGAAGTAGGTAGAGTGAATCTCGGGTTCAAGAACCCAGAAACAGAATACCTAGTACTAAGTAGCATCACGGGATGCTTTCGAGAATGATGGCCAGAATCATCACACTGGGAACACAAATCATGGCTAAATTACTAGATGATCCCCTAAGACACCTAGGGTCATAATACCAGCTCCAACATATATGTCAAGGCAATAAAGTACCTCAACTCACCGATTAGTGTGGTTAATCTGGCCAAAGGCACATCGGAAACAGAAGGAAGGGATTTGCAAATGCATCAGACTATTTAGAAACCTGGGATGACTCCGATAGCATAACGACTGTAAATGCTCAAAGGATTGGAGACATGCTACAAAATGGTGGCATAGCCACTCAGAAGCACAATATCAAGGTTTCGAGATCAATAATTAACATACGGAAGTAGAAACTGAACTCAAGCTTAGAACCATCAATCCTACAAGTCTGCAGATTAGTAACACGTGATCCTGATAGAAAGAAGAGATAGCCTAGTTCTCAATCCCCGTAGGAAAGATAAGATGACTCAGATCAGAAGGGCATGAGGTAAAGGAGTAAAAAGAGCCTTACGTTCCATCCCACAATCAATTCCCTTATATAACTAAAGAATTTCTAGACTCAACTTCGATCAGTTTGGCTTGGTAATCCTACAGGCAGTCAAGCTCTGATACCAACGCTGTCAGGACCCCGACTCAATGCCACATCGATCTAGCATGTAACACCTCATATCACTTTGCGGCCTCACGCACGGTATTCCCACGGGTGTCGCCTTACCTTTGCCCGGGACCGTTTGCGCCTTTTGGCACACGTATATGACAGTGTCGCTAGCATCCATATGATAAGGAGCCCGGGGCTGACATGGCTAGTCGTAAACCCAAAGTGGCACAGACTTACAGGGACAGGCATCCATGACCCAGCATCGAACGTGTCGGTCATCAGCGAGTGAATCCAGGCTGTAGCACTGGGCTAGCAGGACTCCGGTGAACCGGGCTGTAGCGGGCTAACAGGACTCCGGTATTCATCGCGTGACATTTCCCCGAAGGGACAGACACATGAACGAAGAAGGACACATGCCGGCCAGCCTAAGTGTTCCGGAGCAGTAGCAAGCTACCATGGCTCGGTGGAAACACTAGGAGACATTTCCCGATAAGAGAGGCTACTAAAGATAAACAACTAGATAGTCAGATCCCACACATACCAAGCATTTCAATAACATACACACACAATATGCTCGATATGTGCAAACACAACATGGCATCACAACATGACTCTACGACTCAAGTAATTTATTCAATAGGCTCCGAGGAGCGAGATATTACAAACAGGGGTCTCATGACCCAACATTCAGAGCATACAAATCAAAGCACAAGCGGAAGCTATCATGTCTGGGTACAGACATCTATAAATGAAAAAGGCTGAGAAGCCTGACTATCTATCAGATCCTGCCGAGGGCACAAGATCGTAGCTGAGGTAACAAGCTAAACGTCGAAGTCCACGTGGAACTACTAGTGAGACTGAAGTCTCTCTGCAAAAACATAAAATAGGCAAACGTGAGTACAAATGTACCCAGCAAGACTTACATCAGAACTAACTACATATGCATCATTTTCAACAAGGGGATGGTGGGGTTTAACTGCAGCAAGCCAGCTTTGACTCGGTGGCTATCCTAAACTACGACTGCAAGCGACTCTTTTGAGGTGGCGCACACGAGTCCACATATTCACCATATCAATACACCACTATGGATCCGCTCCCGTCTCCCTACGAGAGCGCCATCCATAGCACTCACGCTTATCTTGCGCATTTTAAAGTATCCACTTTCACTTGTCTATGAACTGATATAAGCAACCCAGAAGTCCTTTTCCGCGGACACGGCTATTCGAATAGATCATATTAACCCTGCAGGGGTGTACTTCTTCACACACGCTCTCACCACTTACCGCCGTTTACACGACATGTACTCGGCAACCTTCAAGCGGAAGCCCAACGTGGGTGTCGGCCACGGCCTGCCTAAACACTCGAGTCTCTAGTCCAGGTTTATCGCCTATTCGGGTTCCATCCATGAGGAGATCCGGCCGGAGTTTCGCTCACAGCCCCAAACGATGTGAACAGGGTTCCCGAGACACCAAACGGGCGCATGGTACACCGTGCCACGTGCCTACCGCATCACAGCCCACCCCTACGGTCAGCGTTGCGCACGGCCTCCAGCATACTACAAACACCAGAAACTACTTGCAACTCCTGGACAGAGGACAAGGGTGATTAAGAAGCCGAGAGGGTCCATTGGTTTTGGGCCCAATGCGTGGTAGTAGCTGAATCATGGATCACAAACACAGAACTCAGTTCCTGAGGACGGCTGCAATGAGACAACCCACCATGTACTCCTACATGGCCTCTCACCGCTACCTTTACCAAATCGTGTTCACACACTTAGCTCACACACGGTAGGACATGTTCACACGCCTCTGATTCATCCCCGATGAATCAGACCTGACTCAACTCTAAGCAGTAGCAGGCATGACAAACAAACATGAATGAGTAGGCACAACAGGGCTCAAACAACTCCTACTCATACTAGTGGGTTTCATCTATTTACTGTGGAATGATAGGTCATGCAAAGGATAAAGGGGTTCAGCTACCGCAGCAAGTAACAGATGAATCGTTGTTGTCCTAATGCAGTAAAAGAGAGCAGGAGCGAGAGAGTAGGATTGTATCGGAATGAACAAGGGGGTTTTGCTTGCCTGGCACTTCTGAAGATAACATTGAGTCTTCATCAGTGTCAACGATCACATCATCGGTATCACGTCTATCGAGAGGGGACAAATACCGGCAACACAGAAGGGAACACAATCAATGCAATGCACAATATGATGCATGATCATGACATGGCAAAATGAATGTGTTTTGGGCTAATGCAACTAGCAACAGATTAAATGAAGTTGGTTTGAATACAAGATTCAAATTCAAACTCCATATGTGATTATTCAAATGCCATTTAATTGATTTGTGCTAAACAGCAGCTATAAGTTGTTCTAACATGCATGAAAATGGTACAGATGGATTCCATGAATTTTTCTGATAATTTTTCATATATAAATTATCTAATTTGGAGTTACGGTTGAATTTCTATGATTTTTAGAAGTTTTTACAAATTTCTGGAATTTCCTGAATATTTATAAAATGAACTAAATTCCAGAAAAGGAATATTGCGTCAGCATGGCGTCATGCTGACCTCAGCAGAGTCAACAGGGGCTGGTCCGGGTCAAACTGACCAGTGGGGTCCACTGGTCAGTGACACAGTGCTGACTAGTGTCGTTGACAGGTGGGGCCAGGTCAACGGCCACGTCAGCAGAGTCAATGCTGACGGGTGGGTCCACTAGGATTAGTTAAAAACTAAACAGAAACTAATCTATGATTAATTAGCAGGTGGGGCCTAGGTGTCAGTGACTTAGGGTTTAGTTAGTGGGGTGATTAACTCCTAACAGCTGCTATCACCGGCGGCTAATCGCCGGCGCAACCAGGACGCGGCGGCGTTGACCGTCCGGCCAATTCCGGAGACGGGAGCTCGCGCGGCTGGGTGCGTTGGAACCGGAGCAAGGAGGCGCGTCGATTGGTGGCCTCAGGCGATGCTAGGGTGGCCGGGAACGACGACCACGGAGGCTTTGGCGGCGGCCGGAGCTCGGGCACCTGCGGGTTTGGCGTTGTGGTGCTCGGGAGGGGAAGCTGGTGGGTTCTACGTGCTCCTGGTGAGGTTTGGAGCACGGTGGTGTGCCCGGCTTTGAGCCACGGTGGCTCTGGCCACGACGGTGACGAGGCACGGCGGCGGCGAGCTCTCGGGTCCGGTGGAAGCAATGGCTAAAGCGGCCAAACGGCATGGGAAGAAGAGGGGAACGGGTCAGCGGCTCACCGCGAGTCCAACGAGCGCGAGGGCGAGGCCGGGGACGCTCTGTGGGCGGCGAATCAAGCGACGACGGCCGTCGGTGCAGAGGAAGAAGATGACGTCGGTGACGGCGCTCCAGGGCGTCCGGCGTCTTGTGGCTCCGTGGTAGGGACGGGGACGTCACGGTGGAGCTCGGGGGTGCGTCGGAGAGGCGAGGGGAAGGCGGTGGCCGCGGTGGTGCTTGGAGGCGTGTTGTGGTGCGCTCAGGGATCACAGGAAGAGAGGGAA